>NC_141991.1:175359883-175513331 GCF_049901715.1 Pseudonaja textilis
CCTTGCCTTATGAATTGAGGCATCAGATTTTTTATGGAAATTGATGATGCAGGATCCAATCTGGGTCCATCACCAGGACTAGAGGATTTGTCTACCGAGCTTTCAGACACGTGCTGGAGCCCATCTTCAGGGAACTTCTCTCTAGCAGAGTGGGTGCTATTCTTTGGGAAGTAAAGGCCAGGATATTAATCATCAACCCATATTTCCATTCTGCTGTCATTTCACAAGAGAATTCTCTGCATCTAATATGATCCTGAACATATTTTCTACTCAGGCATCAAGATCTACAGGTGTTGTAGATTTTTTTTTAAAAAAATATACATTACTAGAAATTCCAGGGATTGTAAAGTAATAAAAATCCTGATCCATGTTGATTAAACTGGACAGTTCATGATACTAACATGTGAGAGTTATTTTTGATTGTGGCAGGATAAAAATGCGAGGTGCAACTAGGCAAGACAAGGCAATCAGCAAAGAAGGATTGGCTTAGTTCCATCCCGGTATGAAGAAAATATATCTTGAAGAAGTTTTTGTTATGATTTATCAGCACTTGTTTTCTAAAAAAAAACCCTAGATTATAGAACCTATTGCTTTTGAAGGTGAGTTGAGTTGGAAAGCAGTTATTATGGAAGCCCAGGAGATAGGTAGTTTAAACCTATTTTTATACTTAGGCTTTTGTTTTATGCTACTGGATTCTTTTATATGTTTTGGAAACTGTACAGAAATATTGGGATTGGGTGATATAACATTTGCCAAAATAAAAATGCTTCACATTTCCCTTCTGCCTAAGTTCTTTTCCCATAGTCCTATAAATTGACCTAAGCTAAGGAAAAGTGACAACTATAATGTAAGATCATCCAGTGACTTTAACAGCTGTTAAGTTCTCCAGTCCAAAACCCTAAGGCAGATAATTTTAATCTTTGCTGCAAACATGGTCAGGTCATGCATAATGTGTTAGCATTCTTTTTAATGTTTGCATTTTTTGTGTGTGCTGTAATCTGGACAGAAGGCTGGTGGAAGTAGCACTGAATTATTGTTATCACTTCAGTCATATACAAGTGATGATTGCTGATTCAGAGAGAGAATGAAAGTAATCATAATAGCAACCATTTATTATGTATGCCACTCAACTGTCAATGATGCTGGGCAGATCACAACAAAGACATTACACTTCAACTGACAAATGGTTGCTTACAACCCAGCTTAGAAGTTTTGATGGTTTCTCCCTCCAGCCAAAGCAATCACATAACCGTATATGTTGGGTGCTTGGCAACCAGGCTGCATTTATGGCCGTTATCTTGCATTTCACAATAGCTTTGCATAAAAGCAGCAATTATTTAACCATTGATGTGATTAACAACTACAGATTCACTTAATGAGCTCAGAGATTTGCTTAATGGCTACCCCAAAAATGGGTAGACTTCACTACGATCAGAACTCAAAGACTACCTTAAGCGGTAAAATCAATAAAATACATAATATAAAAGAGGGCAATTATGACAGAACAGATGGTATGAGGCAAGGGGTCTCCCTCTCCTCAGGCAAAGGCTTGTATGAAGGTCTATGGCTTCATGGCTTTCCTTAAAAAATGGCTACCCAGTTTTTCTACAATAGCAGGAGATGCTGTGTGCTTTCTCCACTTCTCTTCTCCCTATGTACCAATGATTGCATCTCAAATGATTCTATTCTATTCTATTTTTTTTCTATTCTATTCTATTCTATTCTGTTCTATTCTGTTCTATTCCTATCTTCATTCCAAAAGACAGGTGTTGTTACAGAGCTGTGCTTCTAGGCTCCTGAGAGATAACATTGTTTTATCAAAGGAACCCAGAATGCGGCGATCTTTTCGGATTGAACCAGCTGAGGCTGATGTGATGGGAGATATCATGTTTCATGCATGTCAATTTCTTGCGCCCTCTGTTATTCTGAGTATTTTGCTGCAATCCAGACTTCTTTGCTTTTACACAGCTACACACAAGAAAATTAATGCTAACGACTAATTCTTGTAGATTTTAATAGGCCTTTCTCTGCATATGTGTGAATTGGGATGGAAGCATGGAATGTACACTAACCCATACAGATTACTTGGTGGTACCTTGACCAAAACAGGTTTATCCTTGTTTTCATGGGATTGCATCAACGATGTAATTAGCACAATATACCCATGACAGAATTCATGACTGAGCAAAAGCAGAAGTAACTTCTGATAATCTCTTCTGATAAAAGCAGAAGTAACTTCTGATAAAAGCAGAAGTAACTTCTGATAAGCTGCTATGTCGCTCTCAGCTGAATAAGAATTTCTAAGCAGTCAGATAAGTACAGAAGTGACAGAAACGTTGCCATCTCTGTGCATAATCAGGTGTACTTTTACAACACTCTTTGAGATGATGCAAGAACCGATCTTTCTCACCACTCCCTTTCCCAGAATCTCTTTTTGTTATTCAAAATTCTCTCAGCAAAAAACTATTTTGTAACAGAACCAGTAGATCAGTCGCAGGGTGTATGTTTGCATATGGAAATTGCCAGTTGTTTTATCCTTAAGTTCTCTCAGATAGATTTGCAAACATCACATATTGCCTGCAAGGGGAAGTAGGATGTGTGTTCATTTTTCTTAGCTATTATTCTACTCATTTTATAAGAAAAGGCTGTTCTTGATTTTCAGGGTGTTCATGAATAGATAACGGTAAAGGATCCCCCGCACACATACGTGCTAGTCATTTCCAGCTCTAGGGGACGGAGCTCATCTCAGTTACAAAGCCAAAGAGACAGCGCTGTCCAGAGAAATCTCCGTGATCATGTGGCCGGCATGACTAAATGTCAAAAGTGCATGGAACGCTGTTACCTTCCCACCAAAGTGGTCCCTATTTTTCTACTTGCATTTTACATGCTTTCAAACTGCTAGGCTGGCAGAAGCTAGGACAAGTAATGGGAGCTCACTCCGTTATGCAATGCTAGGGATTCGAACTGCCAAACTGCCGACTTTTCTGGTTGATAAGCTCAGCATCTTAGCCACGGAGCTGCCATGACCCTATTAATGAATAAACCCTGCTAAAAGATATGTTCAAATGGCCCACCTCTACTTCTGAGATGCTTAAAAAATTGTCCAGCATCAAGAAATTTGGTACCCTTCTTTGCCAATTCCCTCTCTTGTTCCCACTTCCCTTTCCAAAATAATGAATGACAAAGGCTAATAGATTTTGCATATTTTGTGGCTGACCTTGGGTAGAATTGTCTTAAAGGGCAGACTCCTACTGAAACCTTGTCTTCCTCATAAAGCTAGGAACAAAATGACAGCAATGTCATGAGGACACAGGAAAAAATGACAGTTACAAATCACATGTTGTGATTTGAATAGGTGTACCTGGACAAAGGCCCTTTGCCCAGAAAAGGAATTTATTTTATTTTTTAAGTTTTTCTGACAGAAAGTCATTGCAGTCTCTTAAAAAAAAAAAAACAAAACAGGCTTCTGAGGCAGTTGTGGCTGAACAATAGCTTGTTGACCCCAAAAACAAAAAAATAGGCACAAAACCAGAGTTTCTTGTATTTCTAGGTGAGGATTTTTTAAAAAACCAAAGATTAATTTTTTTCTTAAGTTACCTTACCAAAAGTTGTGAAGTCCAGCATTGTTATATATATATGATGCAAAAAAAATATGGGATAATGCTTGGAGACTGTGAATTGTGCCAGCTGCGTAAAATAACTCAGTATTATGGTCATAAGTTGTGCTGGTCATTAAGTATATTGTTGTGGAGCGGCGGAGATACGAGGCTGAGCCAGAGCGGACGTTTTAAAGGCTTTATTCTGCGGAATAAAGGGTTGCCGCGTCTGCCAGGCTAACTCGGCAGATCAGCTGGCGGCAACAGCTGATACCGTTTGACAGCTCCCTTTTATAGCCGGCTATCAAACGGTATCAGCCAATGGGAGCGGTCGGTGCTCCCGCTCGAACGGCGGACCTGGTTGGGAACTCCAGCCAGTCCTATAGGCACAACATATAACACCATGCAAACATGCCTGATCTTGTGACCTTTTTTGTAGTAGTTATTAAGTAAACACTATGGCTGTTAAGCAAACACCAAATTCATTAAGCCAATGCAGTTGTCATTAAGCAAATCCATTTATCCACAGTGGGCATTTTCTGCCTGAAATCAGAAGTAAACACTTGTTTCTGGCAAAAAAATGTTGTAAATTGTGGTCACTGCAAATAGCCATAAATGCGGGTGAGTTGCTAAGTTCCCAAAATGCAATCACATGACCACAGGGGAGGTGGCCATCAGAATTTTAAAACCGGGTTGTAAGTACCTTTGGGGACACCCATCATAACTTGAAACAGTCACTAAGCAAACAGTCATAAGTTGAGAATTATTTTTATCCAGCCTCCTGATGTGTTGAGTATTTTTTTAAATGGGAAATACAGTATGGGGAAGAGCCATAGTTGATGTAATAATCAGTGCATTTGATTTTAGGACAAGAGAAGCCTCTTAAGACAAGAGAAGCCTTAGCAAATAGCGGCATCCTGTTGACTTTTCATGGATTTGGAAGCTAGTTAACCCTTGAATAGGATACCCCAGAGAATCTCAGGATTAAAGCTAAAGGAAATCAGGAAAATAACCCAAGAAAACTGTAATAATATGTTTGGGTCGTTTGCTGGAGCAGGGCAAAAAAACAAGTGTTTATTTCTTGTGCCTTGACTTTTTTTCCTGGAGCAGGGCTTGGTGTTGAGCTAATTTTGCCCATGAAATTAGGTTTGTTTGGTGTATTTTAAAGATCCGGTGGATTTCCCATGGATTTTCTTACTAGTTTTTGAGGGGCCAGGCTGGCACATGAAGGAAAAGGAGAAGTTTCCACAGATGTATCCAGAGATAATAGACAGCTGGTCTCTTGGCGGCTGTTTGAACCAAAAGGACACCTGGCTTCCTAGAACTGCATCTTCTCAGAGCCACCAAACAAGGCACCATGTGGTGTAGTCTTTCCCATTAAAAACGAAAAAATAAAGATTCATCGGCAGCTAGATTAAGAAGGCTTTATTTTTCAAAAGAGATATGGGGAAAAAAACTTTGATGTTGTTTCATTACAGTACTTTAAAATGTCTGATTTGAAATTTCTTTTACCTGTACATATGAGGTAGACTAAAAGTCACCCCCCACCCCGCCCCAACACAAGTTGTTATATAAATTATATCCCTTGTTTGAATTGGTTGCGATTTTCTTCATTTGACCCATGACCTTTGAATATACTTCAGTACAGTAACATTTTCTCTGGAAAAAAACCCCTCCTATTACTTATTTTTGTTGTATAAAACTATAGAAAACAAAAGATTAACTGAAACATTAATAATTAAATAAATATATTAAATTAATAAAATATATTGTGATTAGGCCTGACTTTTGGTGTACCCTGTATATCAGGACAGGGAACGTGATTCCAATGAATATAATGTGCCCCAAGACACCTCTCTGGGAGACACCCACCCCGACTGCCTGTCTCACCTGGTTTTTAAAGTGTTATTTTAAATTTAAAAATTAAAAGCTAGTAAAACTGGCCTCTAGTGTCATATCTCGTAGCAGAAATGTCTATGGGCCCCTTAAGGCCACTGTTGGAATGGTAACTGCTTCCCAATCTGGTAAATAATTGTCTATTAATTAGCACTACGGCAGCCATTTTATCTAAGCCAAATAGCCCACCATAACCCACTTTTTCAACATAGATCACCCTGTCCTTGAATGGTTGGGTGGACTGGACATTAATATTTGAACCACTATAAGCAGTGGTGGTATGCTACCGGTAGAGACTGGTTCAGCCGAACCAGTAGTAAAAAAAAAAGAAGCCTCCAACAATCAGCTGAGAGGAGGAAAAAAATCTTCCCACAATCAGATGAGAAGAGAAAGAAGAGAAAAGCGCAGGATCGGCCCTCCCACCTGCCCTTGCACTTTTCTTTATCCTCTCAGCTGATTGGCGCTGCAGGACTCAGATGGTGTGAGGAAAGCTGCGTGTGCATGTTAGGTGCGCACACATTAGGTGCATGTACACACGTGTGCAATCACCGAACCAGTAGTGGAATAGGTAGGATCCCACTGCTGACTATAAGTCCAGGTATTTGCCATATGCTAAAATAAAGCTCACCATAGGCATTTTCTGTGTTTATCTCCTGCAGACTCCCAGAACTCCAGCTGGGCTTCCAGTAGGCTTCCCACTGGCCTACTCCTGCTCCCCAAGTTGAATTTAATAAGTAGTGTATTGTTTATGATAACAATACACTACCTATTAAATTGTTAGTGATTGTTAGTGAGCAGCATAACCTTGCATGACCACGGGGAAGGGGATTGAAACACTGAAGATGGTGCACACCTAAAAATGGTTGAAGTTGATTACCTGATAGTGGCCACTAACCTGACTTTTTCAGCTTTCTTTGGACAACCCTGAACTCAAATTGCCAATATTTATATTTATAACTGAAATATAGATAGTCCCCAATTAGCGGTCCCAATTGTAGGTCATTAAGCAGAGCAAATGCTACGTGAAGCCACAATTATGCTCACAATCTTATTTCAGACCTGGCTTTGCTTTAAAGACCAGTGAAGGACATAAACATGAGTACTGGTCACTTTTCATCACTGTCATAACTGCGAGAACGTTTGCTAAGCAAGGACTTCCTCAATTTGTTCACTTTCCCCCTTTTCCCCATCACCCTCGCCTCACCTATTTCACAGCTGCAACCCTTCAGTGATTGGGCATTTTTCTCCTTCCTGAAAACCGAAGCCAGGCAGTTAGTTTCAAAGTCTCTTGTGCAACGTTAAGTCGCTTGGTTTTACAGGTGGCTAGGGAGGAGTGAGCAAAAGGCTGCTGCAAACCTGTTGTTGTTTTGGAGCAGCTCTGCAGGGGCTGGAGAGTTAATTTTTTACGTGGCTTCTTCAAACAAGCTCACAGGAGTATCCACTCCAGAAAAGCCTGTGTAACTAGCTAGATCCTGTTGCATAGCTGGGGCCAGGTCTCCAGCATTCACTGGGCAGAGGCACCTTCCCCCTCCTTTGTCCTGTGGCTGACCTCTTTCCATTCCCTATACCCCTAATGCAGCTTTTACTACCTTCGTGGATTTTTGTGGTTCTGAATTCTTGAGCGCTCCGGAATTCCATTTTAATAAGCATGCTCTCCAGCTGCTAGACATGAGTCTAAGGCCAACTGTGGCAGCCTTTCAGGAAAATGTGTTTTTTTCGGGTCGGGGGAGGGAATTGGTGATGGTGATTTCCTTTCCAGCTTGACTGATACTAAAACAAAAGTGCTCTTTTCTCTGTTCCCTCCCTCCCCCACCCAATCCAATCTTTATTCAGCCTCATTTCTCAGAAGGTTGACTCATGCTCTTCCAATGTAAAAATTTTCATTCACATTTTACCATGTCAGTTTCTGTCTTCCCAGGAAGTAGTTTGGAACAAAATGTCTGTTGGGGTATTTATCAACAAGTCAGCCTTCTCCAAACTTCCAGCATTCCAAGTAGGACTGATTTAGAGTCCTTCTACTTCTCCAGGACTTCTTTGGAAGGCCCCAAATGGCAGGAGAGACACAGTTAATGAGAACATGGGATCGCAGGCATCCAAACAAGATTCTATCTCTTTACAATCGTACTGGAAACTTTTAAATTCTGATGGTGTTCCTTCAGCTTGCAAATGAAAAAAAAAAAAGAATTCCTCCCCATTCACCTATACAGTCAGTAAAGATAAACTCTACTTTGAGCTAAGCTGAACTCAAGATAGAAGAACATGGAGTTTTCTTGACATTAATATGGTAGTGGTATACCTTCTTGTTATGTCCTGAGAACTCTAGGAGTTCTCACTCAGGTCCACTCACTTTGAGTGGGCGTTCTTCCCCCTTTCCTCATTGGTTGGTTCTCCCCAGCAGCCAGCTATAAAAGCAGGCTGCGGGGTCCAACCAGTTGCTGATTGCTGCGAGCCAGTTCCAGGCGTGGCAAGCACGGTCAGCCCTTTATTGCTATAATAAAGTATTGTTGCACTCATGCTCTGGTTCAGCCTCTCATTGCTCAAACTTAACACTGGCGACGAGGATGGGATGGCTACCAGAAGCTCCATGCAACCGCTGAGTCACTAGCCGCCGATCCGCAGCCCAGAGAGAGCGGTCGGCCGGCGATAAGGGAAACGCTGATCCACAGCCAGAGAGAGCGGTCAGCCAACAAAAAGAGCAAACAAAAAGAGCAAACGCTGATCCGCTGACAGAGAAAGCGGTCAGCAAGCGATAAGAAGCGAACGCTGATCCGCAGCCAGAGAGAGCAGTCAGAATCAAAAGTTAGAAGCGTCTGTAGCCGCTTGTTAGCCCAGCTACAGGGAAAGTGAAGCGCTGCGAGCCGCAGCCGCTCAGTATCAGGCGCGAAATTCAAACGGTTGTCATTTGAATTTCAAACCTAAAAGGTACAGCACAGCGCTGTAGCCAGTCACTGACGCCCACTCAGGCGCGAATCCAAACGCCATCAACGGCTAACAGCCTAACGTGGTTAACCCAGAGAGAAAGAGAGGATTTAAAACAGCCTCTCCTGAGCTGAAATCACTTGCCCACCACGGGCACTAAAACATTGTCTGCTGCCCCAGAGAGATTTTTCCTCAGGTTGTTCAACCGGTCCCAGCACCATGAGTTCCAATCCAGTCTTCCGGCGTTTAAACCAGACGAGGAGAAGTGTGAATCGTATAAGAACCGCTTCAATCATTATATCGATGCAGTTGGCCTGGCGGATGCGGGGAGCATCGGAAAAATCGTATTTCCTAATCTACTGCGGAGCCACCGTCTACGATACTGCCGCAGCGCTCGTGGCTCCTCGTGAGTTGAAAACGTTCCGTGGTCTGAGTTACTTGAAATTCTCACTAACCACTATTCCCCCAGGCCCTCACAGATTGCCAGGAGATTCACCTTCCGTATGAGGAAGCAATCGAGCAAGGAGACCATCAATCAATATATGGCCGCTCTCAGAACAGCAGCACTGCATTGTGGGTTTGGAACCTACCTGGAGGACATGCTCCTCGATCAATTAGTCTGCGGGGTCAAGGACCTCCACCTGCAAAGGCGACTTCTCGCAAAAGACCTCAACCTCGCACAAGCAGTCGAGGAAGCCTTGGCAGCTGAGCTGGCAACAAACTCAGCCACCGAAATCCAGGGCCCAAGTGCCAAGCTGACATCACTTCCAGTCCACTCCGAGGAGGTGGTAGCAGAGGAACCCATCAGTGATGAAAACGAAGTCCACCGCCTATCCAACGACAGACGGCCGCAGGTAGGAGCCAAACAAGAAAACATCGGTCCACCCAAGCACATCACCCTGTGCCTAGCCTGTGGGGGATCTCATCAGAGGGCCACCTGCAAGTTTAAAGGAGCCACCTGCAATAACTGCCATAAAGGGGACACATCGCGAGAGTCTGCCAAGCCCCCAAAGCGCAGCACAAAGGCACCCTCCCTCGCACTCGGGACCACAGAGGCAAGTATTGAACTGTCGCACGCATCACCTTGCCAAGCACACTTGCCACACTGTTAGTAAAATTTCTCTCTCCGTTTCCCTAGAAGGTAAACCGTGCCGCATGGAGGTTGACACAGGGTCAGCGCTCTCAATTATCTCGTGGAACATCCTTAAGAGGCTCCAACCAAGCCTATCCACTAGCCGGCTCCAGAGATGCCAGTTTGGCCTGAAGGACTACCAGGGGAAGACCATTCCTGTAATTGGCAGAGGCAAGTTTCTTGTCAGTTTTAGAGCTTTTAAAGGTCACCTACCTCTAGTGGTAGTTAACGGCAATCTACCCACCTTATTGGGGCTCGATTGGTTTCCCCATCTCGGCCTAGGGCTAACAGGAGTCCATGCTGTCTCAACCTCAGACACTGACTCCTTATTCGCTGATTACTCAGATGTATTCAGCGAAGAGCTGGGGTGTTATAACGGTACCCCCATCTCATTCTCAGTTGACCCCCAAGCAGTCCCAATCAGGCTAAAACCGCGTAGGGTCCCATTTGCTATTCGGCCAAAACTAGATGCAGAATTGGATAAACTATTAAAACAAGGGGTCATTGAGCCAACAGATTTCGCCAAGTGGGAGACGCCCATTGTCACACCCCTCAAAAAGACGGTAGCCTGAGAATTTGCTCGGACTACAAGACGACAATCAATAAATTTCTACAAGTTAGTGCTTATCCTGTGCCCGTCATCCAGCACTTATTACACACATTCGAACCAGGCAGCATTTTTGCTAAATTGGACATGTCTCAAGCATATCAGCAGTTCCCTGTAGATAACCAAACAGCGGAACTCCAGACAATTGTCACTCACAGGGGTGCCTTCCGATGCAAGCGTCTCCAATTTGGCGTAAGTGTTGCCCCGGGTATTTTTCAATCCCTCATGGAGCGGATTTTGCAGGGCCTCCTGGTGTAGTACCCTACTGACGACATCTTAGTCTCAGCCAGGGACAGACCCCAACTCTTCCAAAGAGTTCGAGCTGTGTTAGAGAGGTTCAGACAGCATGGCCTCAAGTTGAAAAAAGAAAAATGTGCCATTGCCACTAGACAGGTGGACTTTCTGGGTTATAAAATTGACGCCTCTGGCATTCACCCCCTGGAGTCCAAGGTTAAGGCAATCCACGAGGCACCCACTCCAACCTCCAAAACTGAACTACAGGCGTTCTTGGGGCTATTGAACTTTTACGCATCCTTTCTGCCCCATAAAGCATCAGTAGCTGAACCCCTACACAGATTACTGGATAAAAAGTCACCATGGCACTGGGGGCACAAGGAAGACCATGCCTTTAATGCCGTCAAATCACTACTCATGTCAGAGGCGGTACTTATTCAATTCGACCCTAACCTCCCTTTAGTACTGGCAGCAGACGCCTCCCCTTTTGGAATTGGGGCGGTACTAAGTCACAGGCTTCCCAATGGCGCCGAGGCTCCCATCGCCTTTTTCTCAAGGACGCTCTCTGCTATGGAGCGCAATTACAGCCAGATCGATAAGGAAGCCCTAGCAGCTGTTGCAGCCGTGAAAAAATTTCACGAATTCCTTTTTGGCCATTTTTTCGAGCTGGTCACGGACCACAAACCCCTCCTGGGCCTCCTAACCGGGGACAAGCAGACCCCTCAAGCCCTCTCCCCTAGGATGACAAGGTGGACTCTCTTCCTAGCAGCCTACTCCTACAGACTTATACACCGCCCGGGTAAAACACTGTCCCACGCTGACGCCCTCAGTCGCTGCCCCTTGCCTGCTGAAGACCCTGCTCCTGTCCACGCTATTTTCGAGATCACCCAGTTGGACCTACCCATCACTGCCCTGGACATTGCTGCTAAAACCAAGACAGACCGAACACTTGCCCAGGTGCTCGACTGGGTGAGGAGGGGGTGGCCGGGTGGCAATGTTGATAACAAATTCACACCTTTTAAGACTCGCATGCAGGAATTGTCAAGTCTGCAGGGCTGTCTACTATGGGGCACTCGAGTGGTCATCCCGGCCTCACTGCGTACCCGAGTTCTGGAAGCATTGCACGAGGGACATCCTGGCATCGTGAGAATGAAAGCGTTAGCACGCAGCTACGTGTGGTGGCCGGGTCTAGACGAGGACATTGTCAATTGGGTAAGTTCCTGCAACATTTGCCAGGAATCCCGTCCTGCCCCCCTCATTGCCACCCCTACTAGATGGGAAAACGCCAGCGCTCCTTGGTCCAGAATTCACATCGACCTAGCGGGCCCTCTGCATGGGAAGATGTTCCTGGTGGTCGTGGACGCCTATTCCAAATGGATTGACGTAGCACAGCTATCCACGACCACCACACTAGCAATCACCAACGTGTTAACACGCCTGTTCGTTACGCACGGGCTACCCGACTCCATCGTCTCCGATAATGGCCCACAGTTCGCATCGACTGAGTTCAGCCGCTTCGCTGCCAACCTGGGTATCCACCACATTTTCACAGCCCCATTTCACCCTGCCAGTAACGGACTGGCTGAAAGGGCCGTCAGGACCACTAAAGAAGCCCTGGCAAGGTTCAACAAGGATGACTGGCACCACAAACTCTCACGGTTCCTGATGAGCCAGCACTCAACTCCTTGTTCAGTCACCAATAAGTCCCCAGCTGAGCTCCTGATGGGCAGGCGCCTGAGGACTGTATTGGACAGACTACACCCACAATACTGCCCTGACTCTCCCCTCGCTTCCTCATCGGGGGTTAGACATTTTATCTTACAGGAGCCAGTTTTTGCGAGGAACTTCGCTGGAGACCCCCTGTGGATCCCGGGCGAGATCGTAGCCATCACCAGGCCGCGGTCGTATCGGGTCAGACTGGAGGATGGCCGCGTCTGGAGAAGGCACATAGACCAACTGCGCAGACGCCTCAGCACCATCGCCAGCAGGGACCCAGAGGCACTAGACGAGGGGAGGCTTCATCCTCAGCCTCACATCCACATCACGCCCGGCGATCAGTTCACACCTACAGCCGGTTCCGAAAGCCCGAACACAGACAGCGGCGCCCAGACAGTTGACCAGCCCTGTTGGGTATATGGATACACCAACCAGGTTTGGGTTGAATAAATATGTAAACCTAGGATTAAGTGTTTTGTAGCTTTAAGCACAAGAAACTGCAATGTCATTGTGGGTGCGGTTGCAGGCAGCAATATAGGTAGGAAGGGAAACGTAATAGTCCGGCTTCTGGATGCACCTGGTTCTGTTCCTGGTCTGCTGCCTGCTGGAAAGTCTGTCTGCTTACTTTGGGTGGCTACTGTGCCAGATACCATTTCAACTGAACACAAGGACTGTTTGCCTGGTGAGCTGTGGATTCAGCGTTGTCTTTGAGATAAAGGTATCGGGAGGAGAAGATTTACAAGCAGATAAAGACATTGTATTTACTGTTAATGGACTTGATAACTGGATGGATATACTGGATAATGATATATGGACTGAATGACACTTCTTAATCTCTGTGTGCAATAAATAACTATTTTATAACTACAAACAGTGTTTTTGTCTCCAGTGTGTGTATACTCTTGGGCCCACTCTCTCTCTCATTTGCCTGCCTGGCTGGACTGCTGCTGCATACTCTGCTTGGGGGTTTATCCCCAAACACTAACATTGGTTATGGGCCCAGCAGTGTGCACAGTCTAACTAACCAGGATATAGCAGTGAGAGTTGGTGTGAGTTGCACATTACTGTAAATACAAAACTGTTTGTTAAATAGTTATTTTTCACAAGAGCAATGGCACAAGTAAATTTGCCACATCTGTCCATGATATCCAGACTAGATGGAACAAACTATGTTTCATGGTCAATGAAATGTAGTTTACTTCTACGAAGAGAAGGTTTGTGGAACATAATAAAAAACCCACCAGATGTATCTAACTTAAATCCTAATGATGAAGAGGATTATAAACTGATACAGGATTATGAACGCAAGAATGAGCAGGCTTTGTGCATCATAGGTCTCACCCTGTCTGACCAGCAACTCATTCATATCCGTGGAGTGGAAAATGCTGCAGACTGCTGGGATAATCTCAAAAGGATTTATGTTCGAGACAGTGTAGGAGCTCATATCAATCTTACACGGAAGCTGTTTAGAACACATCTTGAGAAAAATGGAGACATGTTAACTCATTTAAACTGTATGAAAAGCATTTTTCAAGAATTGCAAGAAAAAGAGCTTATATTTAATGAGTTGCAACAAGTATATATCATACTGTCTTCTATGGATCGAAGCTATGATGATTTTGTGACTGCATTAGAGGTGTTGCCAAAAGACAGTTTATCAGTAACTGAGATTACCGGCAGGCTATTAGAAGAAGCCAGAAGAAGGTTTGAACGTGACCAGCTGAGAGAAGATAAGCCTAATAAAGAAGAGGAATTATCTTCAAGGCTGGAAAGAAACCAGCTGTGTAAAGTAAAGCACCCGGAAGAAGAGAATTTATCTTCGACGGCATACACAATTAAAAAGTGTTTTAATTGTGGAGGCAGAGGACATTTGGCAAGATTCTGCAGAAAAGGAAAAAGCCAGAATGTAAAGAAGCCAAAGAAATCCTTTGAACTGGCCATGTTTGGCAATTGTGATATGAAGAATGATTTATGGGTGGTGGACAGTGGTGCATCCCACTGCATCATGAGAGATAAGACAAAGTTTATAAAAATGTCTACAAGTTCGCAACGTATATCACTCGCCAATGGTTGGCACCTCAAGGCCAAGGGTGAAGGTATTGCTTATTGTCCATGTTTAAACCAGAATATAAAAATGTTGTATGTACCACAGTTAAAGATGAACTTACTTTCTGTAAGAGTATTAGATAAACTAGGATATGTAGTTACATTTAAGAATAATAAGTGCATACTGGAAAGAGATAACAAAAAGGTAACTGCAGCTTTAAATGGAGCATTATATGTCTTACATGATAGTAAGAAAGGGGAGGCACAGACTGTATTTAATAATATCAAGCCTCATAATGAATGTATCCATTTATTGCATAGACGTTTGGGGCATGTAAATTTTAAAATGCTAAAACGTACAGTAGAGTTATCTGAAGGAATAAGGTTAAAGCCCTGTGATAAGTATTTGCGTTGTAATGTCTGTTGTGAAGATAAGAGTAAAATAATGCCTGCAAATAGGCTAAATGGTTTCAAAACTAAAGAACCTTTAGAAGTAGTATTTGCAGACATTATAGGTCCAAAGAAACCCAGTATGGGGGGTGCTCGATATATACTGAGCATTATGGACCATTACTCT
The DNA here is from genome assembly GCF_049901715.1 of Pseudonaja textilis. Taxonomy (NCBI): domain Eukaryota; kingdom Metazoa; phylum Chordata; class Lepidosauria; order Squamata; family Elapidae; genus Pseudonaja; species Pseudonaja textilis. Next base: position 175,374,607 of record NC_141991.1, read on the forward strand.
AGATATGGGTTTTGCTACCTAATGAAAAGCAAAACTGAAACATATCAACATTTCTTCAACTGGTTAAGGTTTGCTGAAAGAAAAACCAAACGGCAAATTATAACCCTGGTGACAGATAATGGCATGGAATTTGTTAATAGCAAATTCCAGAATAGATTAAAGGCAGCTGGAATAGCTCATAAGACATCTGCACCATACAGACCACAACACAATGCATTTGTTGAAAGGCGAGGCCAAACATTGCAGGCAATGACCCGTACTATGTTAACTGATTCTGGGTTACCTGATTCTTTGTGGGGGGAGGCCACAATGTGTGCTAATCATTTATTAAATAACGTGGTTAACTCAACCACTGGTGAAATACCATTCACCATGTGGCATGGCAGGAAGCCTGATTTGAGTTACCTGCACACATTTGGTGCACCAGCATGGGTGCATATCCCTACACAACTCAGGCGTAAAGGGCAACACAGAGCTAAACAATTTTTCTTCGTTGGTTACCAAGCTAACCATAGGGCATATAGATTTTGGGAGAAAGGCACATCTAAGGTGTTATGTAGTGCTAATGCCCAATTTCTAGAGCACGTAGGATGGGATAAGTTAGAGCAGGATAACAATAACGAGGTGATTATTGAATCATATAGAAATCCCATTAAGTATCCCTGTAACTTTAAAAATAATGTAAAGGAAGAAGTACAGGAAGAAGTACAGCCCCTAGAGGAAGAAATAGCTGAGGATGAGGAACAGGTAGTAACTCAACCAAGCCCAGTAATACCCAGAAGGACTACACGTATTTCTAGACCGCCTGAAAGATACCAGGCTAATACAGTGTGCCAGGAAAATAGAATCCCAAATACTGTGGATGAGATTAAAAGATATCCTTCTAAAGAGAAAGAAAATTGGTATGCAGCAATTAATAAAGAATTGAAGTCTCTGAAGGATATGAAAGTGTATGAAAACGTGAGATTACCTAGTAATGAAAAACCCATTGGCTGCAAATGGATTTTTAAAATAAAAACAGATAAGGATGGAAACACAATCCATAAGGCAAGGTTAGTAGCCCAAGGCTTTAGACAAAGTGCAAAAGACTATGATGAAGTATTTGCACCTAGTCTGAAAGCAGCAACTTTAAGGGCAGCATTAGTGTGGGCAGCAAGCAAGCAATATATAGTTAACCATTTAGATGTGGAAACTGCTTACTTGCATGCTCCACTAAGACATACTGTTTATATGAAAAGGCCTAATGGATTTAAAGGAGACAATAATAATGATTGTTGGTTATTAAAGAAGAGCCTTTATGGTCTTAAACAATCGGGCTATGAATGGAACCAGTATATTGTGAAGGAACTGACCAATATAGGGTTTAAAGCTGGTTTAGCCGACCCATGTCTATTTAAGAGAGAAAAGAATGGGAAAATATCATTATTATTGTTGTTTACTGATGATATTGCTCTGATGACTAAAACTAATGATGAAGCAAATGAAATAATAACATCATTAGCCAAGAAAATAAAAATCAAGCAATTAGGGGAGATAAAGAGATATCTAGGATTGAATATACTGAGAACACAGAAAGGTTTTAAGATATCTCAGGAAGATAAGATATCTAAATTGCTAATAGATTATAAGATGGAACTTTGTAAGCCTGCAAAGACTCCAATGAGTCAGGATATTTGCAAAATGGATACACAAAGTCCCAAATGTGATAAGGAACTATATCAATCTTTGATTGGTAGCTTATCATATATTAGCAATTGGTCAAGGCCAGATATTGCTTTTAGTATTAATCAGCTGGCACGACACAATAATGATCCGCTTCAATGTCACTGGATAGCATTGAAAAGAATCCTAAGATATCTTAAAGGAACATTACACCATGCACTGTATTTAGAACCAAAAGGTGATCTCATATTGAGTGCTTATGCAGATGCTAGTTTTGCAGCAGAAAGAGATACTAGAAAGTCGACTTCAGGAACAGCCATAATGCTGGGTAAGACATTAATTGGCTGGAAGTCAATAAGGCAACAGCATATAAGTTTGTCTACTATGGAGGCAGAATTCTCCTGTTTATCTTTATTGTGTACTGAGTTAATTATGTACAAACAAATGTTGAATGATATGGGTATAACTGTAACTTACCCTATAGTTGTACATGAAGATAATCAGGCAGCAATTCAAATGGCCACTAATATTGCAGTTAAAACGAGAAGTAAACATACAGATTTGAGGTATCTTAATGTAAGACAGTCTGTACAGAGTAAATTGATACAGCTGGAGTACTGCATGTCGGAGGACAATGTAGCTGATCATTTTACTAAAGCCCAAGGTGCCATTAAGCATCTAGAGAGTTGTGAAAAATATGGGTTTAGAATGTAAAGGCATTACATATTTATATCACCCAAAAGGGGAGAATGTTGGGTATATGGATACACCAACCAGGTTTGGGTTGAATAAATATGTAAACCTAGGATTAAGTGTTTTGTAGCTTTAAGCACAAGAAACTGCAATGTCATTGTGGGTGCGGTTGCAGGCAGCAATATAGGTAGGAAGGGAAACGTAATAGTCCGGCTTCTGGATGCACCTGGTTCTGTTCCTGGTCTGCTGCCTGCTGGAACGTCTGTCTGCTTACTTTGGGTGGCTACTGTGCCAGATACCATTTCAACTGAACACAAGGACTGTTTGCCTGGTGAGCTGTGGATTCAGCGTTGTCTTTGAGATAAAGGTATTGGGAGGAGAAGATTTACAAGCAGATAAAGACATTGTATTTACTGTTAATGGACTTGATAACTGGATGGATATACTGGATAATGATATATGGACTGAATTACACTTCTTAATCTCTGTGTGCAATAAATAACTATTTTATAACTACAAACAGTGTTTTTGTCTCCAGTGTGTGTATACTCTTGGGCCCACTCTCTCTCTCATTTGCCTGCCTGGCTGGACTGCTGCTGCATACTCTGCTTGGGGGTTTATCCCCAAACACTAACAAGCCCGATCCAGCCTTCGAGAGCACATCCCCAGTGAGCAACCCTACGAGCCCAGGGCAGGCCCAAACCGAGGGGCACACTGGTGACACTTTGCCGACTCTGCCTACCCAGGCAGACCCCGGACGGACAGACGATGTTCCAGAACTACGCCGTTCCGGGCGCCAACATAAACCTCCTGCCTACCTCAAAGACTATGCATGTTCACAGCTGGGGGGAAGGGGTGTTATGTCCTGAGAACTCTAGGAGTTCTCACTCAGGTCCACTCACTTTGAGTGGGCGTTCTTCCCCCTTTCCTCATTGGTTGGTTCTCCCCAGCAGCCAGCTATAAAAGCAGGCTGCGGGGTCCAACCAGTTGCTGATTGCTGCGAGCCAGTTCCAGGCGTGGCAAGCACGGTCAGCCCTTTATTGCTATAATAAAGTATTGTTGCACTCATGCTCTGGTTCAGCCTCTCATTGCTCAAACTTAACACTTCTGTTCCTCCAGTTTTGTTTTGTTTTTCTTAAATTTCACAGCCTACACAACTTTGTCTTTGCCTGGTGAGCTCTTGATGGGGTCCTAATCAAGTCTGAGGGTTCAGTCCTGCTTAGCTTTTGGAGATTGACCTGTATCACCCAAGGGCTGGGTTCCACTCCAAATCTTAATGACTTGTAGTATCAGAATGGGGAAATCTCTCACCTCCCATCTCAGTGCCAGACTGTAGGGAAAACTACTCTGAAGGGGAGAAATCACTTTGCGTCATTCAGAAGCCCGTTTTGTATCAATATTAAGGAAAAGAAGGGAGTGACTTTAATATATAAAGATACCAATATATTGTCAATTATTAATTCATTAGATTTATAGTCTCCATTTTACTCAGAAGTTCAAGGCAGTATACATAGTACAGCATTATTTATTTATTAAATTTATATGCTGCCCATCTCATTCTGAAAAGCAATTCTGGGCAATACATACATAATTCTGATTTTTTTCCTCAGAATAATCCTATGTGGTAGGCTGGGTGAAAAGTGTGCAACTTATCCAAAGACACAAACATGGGACTTCCTGCTGCTAATCCAACATCTTAACTCTATTGCACGGGCTCTTCATTTTGATTCACTCATTATTTATCCAGACAAGATGCCTTAAGCATATGCAAATATTTATTTTACATAAACATGAATGCATGCCTATATGCATTTCTGCACATACACAGTATGAATACATTACTTTACATTGAGGGTGTGTATGTGGAGAGAGTTTCCTCCTTTAAGTTCCTGGGAGCCCACCTCAGCAAAGCTCTTACCTAGAAAATCAACACAACCCAGGTGGCCAGAAAGGCCCAACAGAGATTCCATTTCCTTAGGGTCTTGCGAAAGAATAAAGTGGAACAATGACTGATGAACTCCTTTTACCGGTCCACAATAGAAAGTGTCCTCACATATTGCATTACGGTGTGGTATGCTGGCTTGACAGCGGTGGACAGAAAGACATTATAGAGGGTGGTGAGCACAGCCCAAAACGTGGGCTGTTCCCTGATACCACTAGATGACATCGCTAGGGCTCACTGCCTTAGAAGAGTGAGGAAAATTCTCATGAAAGACTCACATCCCGGTCAGCACTTCGTCAGTCTTCTACCATCGGGTAGGAGATATAGAAGCATAGCCAGCCGCACCAACAGGCTGAGGAACAGTTTCTACCTATCGGCTGTCAGACTTCTGAACAGAAAATAACACAGACATGCAGGGCTGGCGCATTGTGCAACAAAGTCACATAGTGTAATAAGATTGGGACTGGGTTAGGGACTTCTGTCCTCACTGTGAGTTGTGTTGGGAAGTGAGTTGTGTTGTGCAACACTGTGAGTTGTGTTGTGCATGAAGGGAGGCTCGGCCAATCTCATTGTACACGTGTACTCTGACAACAAAGGTAATAATACATCCTGCTGTGGTTAAAAAAAATACTTCCTGGATACATAGTGTGTCAGAGAAATTAAGGGGGCATCAGGACAGCAAAATGACTAGATTTTTAGATCTGAGTTTTCACCTAAAGTTATATTCTATATGAAATATCTCCAGTTATCTTTCAAATACCTGGATAACTGAAATGATGGAAGAAGAGACTACAACTGTTGGACAGGACAGGCCTTCCAGGGGCAACAGTCAGTCCCTGCCCCCCAAAAGAGCAGAATGAAGTAAAATGAATAATAAAAGAAGTTCAGTGAAAATCAGAATTGCATGGAAAGAGCCTGTTAGTATCCCGTAGTAAAATGAAGACAAGAAGATGAAAAGCAGAGAATAAAACAGCTAGGCCCCAGATAATGGGGAAAAACATGTTCCTTTGTAATTCAAGCCCTTCGGGCAGTATTGCAACCATTATAAAAATCTCTGTCATCTGAGCTTATAAACTCTCCCACTTTCCACATGCTTTATATTGGTTTTAAGTAATGGCTCAATTTTTCTCTCTGTAAAATAATTTGACTCTATTTCCTTTAATTACATCTAATTAAATGTATTGGTTCATAGATGCTCAGGATTACTGCACTATGTTTGAAAGGTTTGTTAAAATAGATCACTATGATTCATTTTATGGGACCAATAATGTATCATCTCACTTTTGCAGTTTCCTGTGTTCTAACATAAATATTGGACAATTACTTATGACTTGGTATAAATACAATAAAAAAAAACCCAGCAGAAATTCCAGACAGGAATCCAGTAAAATCAAACCAAGAAGTCTTTTAAAATAGCAAGATGTCTAATTGTTTCTAAAACAGTGTCCCGAGGTCATATGATCCCCTTTTGGGACCTTCCGACCAGTAGTGTTACTACCGGTTCTGTGGGCATGGCTTGGTGGGTGTGGTGAGGGAAGGATACTGTAAAATCTCCAGTCAGAGATGGCATTTGCCGGTTCTCTGAACTGATCAAAATTTCCCCTACCGGTTCTCCAGAACTGGTCAGAACCTGCTGAATACCACCTCTGCTTCCAACAATGGGGAAGCCAGATTTGCTTAACAACTATGTTACTAATATAATATCTGCAGTGATTCATTTAACAACTGTAGCAAGAAAATGGGACAAAACTCACTTAACAAATGTCTTTTAGCAACATAAATTTTGGGCTCAATTGTGGTTGTAATTTGAGGACCACTTGTACTCAGTGCCAATACTAGGGGAGCTGTCTGGTTTGGTCTGCATTACTAAGATAAGATAAGATAAATTTATTGTCATTGTACTCAGAAACCTGAGAACAACAAAATGAGGTGCTCTTCCACAACATACTAGGAATCAGGTAAGAAAAAAAAAACAATGTAATAATAGCCTTCTCCCCCACTGTGTAATTTCCTTATTTAAAGTTCAGAGAATGGGATGCCCACATTGGTTTTGTCACCATTGGCTTTTGCACGTTATGAATAAAGTACCAGACATTGATTATAAGGGCAGAGGTTCTTTTACTTCTTAAATAGCTCCAGGCTACCAAAATATAAAGAATTGTGAGCAGATGAAATCCAAGCCTAGCTAGATTTCGGTTCTTGAGATCAAAGTTCAAATTAACTGAAAATACAGTATGTGGCTAATTATACATTATTTTAATTATAGGTGACGACATGTTTGATGGGAATATGATCCCCACTGAGAGAAAGTAGAACAGGACAAGAGCCTCTCCTCCTTACAATAGAAATATTATCCCCTCCCATGCAGAATTTGAAGGCCAAGCGGGGAAAAGGTTCACAAATGAGCTGGAGGAAACTTGTTCTCTAAATTTTTGATCCTTACCAGAGGCAATGGGCCTTTTGTCTTGATTTTAGACTGAGAAGAAATATTCTCTTTGTATTTCTGTATGGATTTCCCTTTACTTTACCACGTCTTCTTCTTCTTCTTCTTCTTCTTCTTCTTCTTCTTCTTCTTCTTCTTCTTCTTCTTCTTCTTCTTCTTCTTCTTCTTCTTCTTCTTCTTCTTCTTCTTCTTCTTCTTCTTCTTCTTCTTCTTCTTCTTCTTCTTCTTCTTCTTCTTCTTCTTCTTCTTCTTCTTCTTTAAAAACAACAAACTATTGCACAGATCAGCCTCCCACTAATTGGCATACAGGTAGTACTTGATTTACAACCAGTCACTTAGCAACTGTTTAGAGTTACAAGCCTGTCTATGGATATTTATGATCCAGTTTTAAAGTTACAACACCCACCTCCTTACCATAGTCACATGACCGGCTATTGAGAATTCAGCAACCGGCTGGCCTTTATGGCCACTTGCAGCATCCCACATTGAATTAGACGTAATCAAGGGAAATATGACCTCATTTCCCTTGAACCAGAATTTATTTCTATTTTTTTTTGGCAAAAATGACCCATAGTGAACCACGGGTTTGCTTCACAACTGTGGCACTTGCATTATGACTGCGGCAGTCACTTTACAATCATGGGATTTACTTAATGACCCTTTATGACTGTCGTGACCATAATGGATAGATTGCACTATGGTTGAAAGCTGAGGATTACTTTTATTTTAAGTTTGCTTCAACTGTAATTCTCTGCAGGGAACGGAGGTCAAGAAAAGTCAGAATGCAACCTGATAAATTTGCTCTCTTGTTTCTGATTCTTGAGAGTTGCCTGGAAGACATGATTATTATGATTATGGAAGACTTCCAATTCCTCCATAAAAAGCTCTTCTTAATCCCAAATGAGTCACCATCTTTCTGTTTTACAAACAATCATCACAGCCATCCTCTTCACTTCTTTTTACCCTTCCTTCCTCACAAATGCTCCTGATTATCTGAATATACAGACAATAAGGGCAAACAATATTCTGTCAAGAACAGCTTTCAGAATAGGACTTCCTTTTTATATATAACATCCTGCTTTCAAATGGTGGAGGAGGGTTGTATTCATCATGGGGGAATGATTTTAACTGAGGCTGTACTTTTCAGAACAAAATTGGTCAGAAAGCACTTTTGGTTTCCCTGGAAACCTGCATTTAAGCGTGAAGTGTCAAGGATGCTTGCTGAGTAATACCACAGACGGTGAACCTATAGTTTCCTCTGACAGTGCTTCACACATTTTTTTGGTTTGTAGGAAACAGTTCGCTAAGGAGTTAATCTTCTGCTGAATTGTATCCAGGATGTTGCACAGAATGCTGGATTTGATGCATTTGAGAGAGAGAGAGAGAGAGAGAGAGAGAGAGAGAGAGAGAGATTTTGTAAGCTACAGAATATACAAAAATGGGCAGATCAAAGACTCTCAGATCTAGCTGTGTTTGTACACCAGTGTTAAATCCTAGCACCAATAATTATCACTGCATGAAGAATTTTCTGTAAATCCCAACTGCTATAATTAATGACTATCACATTGTACTTTCCCTCTTCCAAGAATGGTTGCAGTACATATAGATTAATTGAATTAAAATGAATGTGCTACTCTCTCTACCTCTCCAAAAACACAATGTGGTACCTTTTAGAAATGTTCACTTTTTACATCTCTGAAAGTGCAAAATAGCACAATACTGGTTTTGATTACAGGGCACCTCTATATCAACTATACTCATATTTAGGTTCTGTAAAGATTATGCTGTATTGTAATATCCAGTCTGCATGCATTTATTTCTAAGATGGTTTTGGGAAAGCTTGCTGAGTCTTGGGTTGCACCCCAAAACTGGATAATTACATGCTTTGCAAATGAGTCGTCCACCCCTAAATTGGGAATTAACACGTATCTTTTTTTCTTTCACCTTGTAATCTTTCTTTGATTCTGTAATTATGAATGGGTGTGTCTTTCATTGTGAATGCAGGTATGCCAAGTTAGTCTTTGAAATGCCATTTCACGGAAAACATATTACAGTCTGAGGACTGTTCCATACTACCAGGTGGAAGAGCCAATCCTATTGGGTCAGCAATGAAGTGAGTGAATTATTTATTGCAAGTTACGTCATGGAAAGAGTTTGAGGGAATTCTCCAAGCTTCATAACTCCTCCTACATATTGCTGGGGGGGTGGGGGGTGGTGGAAAACTCACTCTTCACTCTGAGTATCACTAGACTGAGATTGGTCAAGACTAGGTGGATACTGTGATGCAATGTAGATCTGATCTAACAGGAGGAATCAACCATTAAGGGAGAAGTTTCAGGAAAGATTACTCAGTCCTGGGAAAGAAGAAGATGTGAGAAAGAAACTCAGAACAACCGAAGTTTGATTTTTCTAAGTATAAGTAATTGTAAATAGAAATTCTGGCAGACTTTCAAGATTCTGTAATGACTCCTCAATGACAATAAAAACTACTCTTGAAATTCCTCTTTGTTGACCTGGCTATCCTGAAAGGTTGACAGATGCTTGGAGCAGTGGGTTTAGCCTGACTGAGAGAACCCAAGAATGGATGAGGGTACAAGGGGAAGCAAGAGGGATCCCCCAATGTCACCTCTCAATTAAATCAACCCTTTGCATCTGAGGGTTTTTGTGAATGTGGGACAAGCGCTTTTCTGAAAGAGTGCTAGAAAAGTGTTCAAAAGCAACCTAGCTAACCAAGTAACATTCATGAAGATGGGTCACAGGACAAAACAAGAGGTAGTGTTGACCAATAAATGCCATTTTCAACCTGTGCTTCTAGGGAATAACAGTATTGGTCATGGGTGATCAAGAAATTGAGTTCTGACTTCATGGCCACTGAAGCATCTAACAGAGGGCCATGGAGAATGTGTGGTTTGACTGGCCCATCCACAATACCAATATGATCTCCATGACTCCAAGGGCTGCCAGTGTCAAAATGGAGTAGATAAAACAGTAAAAACATGGCCACTTCAACCCTTTCCAGGGTTGAAGCAGCGGGAATGCTGAAGTGGGAGATGGAGAGGTCAGAATTCTATCTCAGATTTCAAAACATAGAGGAAGAAAAAGGACAAAATCTGGCTGCGATAATGATAGAAATTCTGGCTGATGCTTTGGAAATAACAGAGGAAAAGATGATGGATGGAGCAGACGAGATATACCGAGTTTTCACAAGATATGCAAAGAGAAATAATTTACCAAGAGAAGTCCACATCAGATTTACCAAAAAATCCATCAAAACACAAATATTACAAGTGGCAAGAGAGAAGACGTTGAAATACAAAGACAAGGAGATTGTGGTTTTAAAACAAATACCCAGAAGAGTGAGAGAGATGAGAAGAGAATATCGATTTTTGACTAAAATGCTACTGAAAAAGGAGGTGAATTATAGATGGCTGATTCCAGAAGGACTAATGTTTACATGGCAAGAACAGAGACACTGAATTGATTCAATTGAGAAAGCAGAACTTTTCTACGCAGAATTTTTTGGAAGAAGAGAGGAAGAGGCAGAAAAAGAGGTCTCATTAATTGAATTCCAAGAGGAGCAAACGGGGACTGAAAAAGAAGAAGGCGTGGTAGGTGGACAGGTGGATATCAAAGAACAACGTGAACCAAGATCTATGAGAGCTGTCAAACCTAACTACAAAATATAATCATGGAAGAGAAAAAAACTGATTACAATGAATATAAATGGACTTAATTCAGCTGTTAAAAGAAGGAAATTTTTTCATAAATTAGAGAAATTTAAATTTGATATAATTTGTTTACAAGAAGTACACATTAAAAAACAACATGAACAATTGCTAGTACAGCCAAAATTAGGGAAAATATTCACTTCTTTGACTCAATGTAAGAAAAGAGGAGTGGTTTTATATATTAAAGAGGCTACCCCAGCAAAATTGATTTACACTGATGAAGATGGAAGAGTATTAATGGTGGAAATAATGGACAATAATACAAAAATACTTTTGATTGCAATTTATGCTCCGAATGATAAACAAGAAAAATTCTATAAAAAATTACACATGAAAATAACTGGACTGGACTATGCCAATATAATTATGATGGGAGATTTTAATGGAATTGTGGACAATAAACTGGACTATACAGCAACAACAACAAAGCAAAATAGAAAGATTCTCCCTAAATCCTTTTTTAAAATGACAGACGAATTAACCTTAAAAGATATATGGAGAGAAAGAAATGCTAAAACTAAACAATACACTTTCTATTCAAATAGACATTTATCATGGTCCAGATTAGATATGATCTGGATCTCAACAGAATTAATATCTAATATTCAAGAAATAAATATTGAAACAAGTACTTGGGCAGACCATAACCCAATGACAATTAAATGGAAGGGACAAAAAAAAAGATCGAGATGGACGCTAAATAATACTATCTTAAAGGAAAAAGATTTTATACAATGGATTGAGAAAGAACTGGCTTTTTTCTTTAGAGAAAATAAAAAAGAAGATACCTCAATTCAGAATGTTTGGGATACAATGAAGGCATATGCCAGGGGTTTGATAATAGATTACATAAGAAAAAAAAATATCAGGAAAAGGCAAACAACTAAAGCCTTGGAAGACGAGTATAAAAGACTTGAAAAAGAATTACAGAAAATGCCACAGAAAAAAGATATTAAATTGAAATTGAATATAATTAAACATAAAATGGGTCTAATAGAAAAAGAGGAACTGGCACAGAAAACTAGAAGCGCTAAACAACTATTTTGAAGATGCAAATAAACCAGGTAGATGGCTAGCATATAAATTGAGAAAGGAGAAAGAATCAAGGAAAATATCACAGTTAATAGATGACCAAGGCCAAATTTGCCATGGTAATAAGGAGAAAAAGGAAATTATTCGAGACTTCTATGGGCAACTATATAAGCAAGAGAATATTGATGAGGAAAAAGTCAAACAGTATTTACAGAATGCTAACCTACCTAAGATATCTAAAGAGACTGAAGAAATGCTAGAAAGCAATATAAAAATGATGGAATTAACTGAAGCACTTAAGAAACAAAATAATGGGAAAGCACCAGGTCCAGATGGGCTTCCGGCAGAATTCTATAAAACACTACAAGAATCATTGAGCATTCCATTGTTGGAAGTCATGAATGAAGCTATGTCAAAGAAGATGATACCTAAAACATGGTCAGAGGCTTATATTACACTTATTCCAAAAGAAGAGGCTGATTTACTGCAAATTAAGAACTATAGTCCTATTTCTTTATTAAATGCAGACTATAAAATCTTTGCTTCAATTTTAGCAGAAAGGCTTAAAAAATATCTAAATAATTTCATTCATCCAGACCAAAATGGATTTCTGCCAAAGAGACAAATTAGAGACAATATGAGTGTAATCCTGGATACTTTGGAATACTATGAAGCACATTCTGAAAAGCAAATGGCTTTGATATTCCTAGATGCTCAAAAGGCATTTGATAATGTGAACTGGAGATTTATGTTACTACTATTGGAACAGATGGGTTTTGCCAGAAAATTTATTCAAGCAATAGAAGCCATATATCATAAGCAAACGGCAAAGGTAATGATGGAGGGAGAACTTACAGATTTTATTAATATAAGAAAAGGCACAACACAAGGATGCCCCCTATCACCTTTGCTATTTGTATTGACCTTGGGAGTGTTGAATAGAAATATTAGAGATGACAAAAGCATAAAAGGAATGAAAATTAAAAAGGAAGAATTTAAATTGCAAGCCTTTGCGGATGACTTAGCCTTTATTTTGGAAGACCCTTTAGAAACAGCTCCAAAACTATTGGAAAAGATAGAGACATATGGCGAGGTAGCTGGTCTGAAAATAAATAAAGATAAAACAAAGATCTTGACAAAGAATATGTTACCAAGACAAAGAGAAGAGCTGGCAGACCTGTTGAAAATCCAAGTCACGAACAAGGTCAAGTATTTGGGGATATACTTGACATCAAGATGTAGTACATTAAAAGAGAATAATTATATTAAACTTAAACAACAGATAGTCTTAGATTTGAAGAAATGGGAAAATTTACAATTGTCATTAATAGGGAGAATTTCAACAATCAAGAGGAATATTTTACCCAGAATCTTATATTAGTTTCAAACAATACCAATTAGGCTGGGAAAAGACTATTTTGAAGACTTAAATAAAATTGTGTTGAAGTGTATATGACAAGGTAAGAAAGCAAGAATAAAGCTAAAACTCTTGCAAGGTGCTAGAATTAGAGGAGGTTTTGGCCTGCCTAATTGGGAGTTGTACTACCAAGCTGCAAATTTGATGTGGGTCAAGGAATGGATAACATTAAGAAAGACCAGATTGTTGACACTAGAAGGTCATGATCTGCTGTTGGGTTGGCACGCCTTTTTATGGTATAAGGGAACTAAAACACAGGGTTATTTTAGGAGACATTATATACGGGAGTCTTTGTGGTTAAATTGGGAGAAGATTAAAAGACAATGTTATTTGAAAATTCCAGTTTGGTTATCGACTATTGAAGCATTTTCTTATCCATAATTTATAAGAAGGAACAAACAGTTAGATATGGGGAAATATTGGATGAAAAGAGTGAACTTAAATCGATGCAAAATCTAGAGGAATAAGGTATAAAGATGAATTGGTTTTCATATGTGCAAATACACTCAAGGTATGATGAAGATTCTAAAACAGAGGGATTTTATGATAAACTGACTGATCTAGATAAGATTTTGACAGGTACTGATGAAAAGGTGATTAAAAAATTATATGGTTATTTACTGGGAATTAAGCTAGAGGAAGAACAAGTTAAAGAAACCATGATTGCTTGGGGGAAGAATTTTGGATATGGGATTGATTTAGAGAAATGGCAAAAACTGTGGTCGCAAAATTATAAAATGACAATGTCAACAGCTTATAAAGAAAATTTGTATAAGATGTTTTACAGGTGGCACTTTCCCCCGACAAGGATAGCAAGAATGTTCAAGAATAAATCTGAAAAATGCTGGAAATGTCATCAGATACCTGGCTCATATTACCATATGTGGTGGACTTGTGAGGATGCTAGAAAATATTGGACTAAAATCCGCACGTGGTTGGAAAAATTGACAAAGAAACACATAGATTTGAAACCAGAGTTTTTTTTATTGGGAATCTTACCTGATACATACAGTAAAGACTTGAAATATCTGATTGTAAACAGCGGCTAGGATTGTATTTCCTAAAAATTGGAAAAATGAGAAAATACCATTGCAGGAAGAAATTATTAAGAAAATATTGGAATGTGCTGAGATGAGTAGATTGACATTTGAAATCAGAGAGCAAGAGGATAAACAATTCTATAAAATTTGGGACCTTTTCTATCAATGGTTGGATGATAAAATACAATAATAGAATATTTAGAATGTTAGACAACAAGGAATATATGAAAAGTTATCTTTGTTTTTTCTTTTTCTTTTGTTATTTGACATCATATCTATAAAGTGTTTTTAGGATAGATTTGGTATGATTATATGATCCATTATAGAATAAACTACTTAAATTATAGATATCTCATAAAGTATGAATGAATAAAATCATAGTGATACTAGGATATATAAGTTTGGATTGATAATACGAGTTATTATGTAATGTAACTGTAATTGAGACTACGAAATGAATGCACAAAACTGATGAACCAACCGACACACTGCTTGTATATATGTATGGAAGAGAGCTGATGTTTTTATGTTTTGTTTGTTTTTTAAAAAAACCAATAAAATTGTTTTTTTTTTAAAAGAAAAGGGTATATAAGGAATATCTTCTAAGGATTATGACATTTGTACTGTTCGCATTTGTACTGTTGACATTTGTGGAGTTCGCAGCAGATATTTGCTCTTTGCACCTTGATAGAGAAACATTCTGTTGCTGCCTGGGATTCAACTCTTCATCTTCTGAGTGGGAGGTGAGCTTCTTCACCTCTAGGCCACCACACCATTCAGGAAATACAAGTAGATTAACTATATATAAAAAAGGGGATATTGCCAACTCCTGAGACAGGTCAGATGGCTCAGATGGCTCAATTTTGCTGGTTTACTTTATTTCTAGTACTGAACCATATTTCCCTGGTTAATAATAGCACTGAAATGGCTTCCTAGCCACCAGGTTGAGGCCTGTTAAAGTCTGCTCCTGAAAACATTTCTGTCCTCAGAGTGTCTATAGAGTCTAGTAGTCAAAAAAAATCAAGATGGAGGACATGACAATGCAATTAAAGACCCATCTGTGTCTTTATGTGCATTGCTTTGATTGCACTATAGCGGCCACCATCTTTACTCTTTCAACCACACTCTGTGGATACTCTGTGGATACTCTGTTTTCAATTTGTTTTCTGTTTGAGGGATTAAGGGTGTAGTGTATTTAAATAGAGACTTCTAGGGCGATGTTCCTATTGGTTAACAGAAGCAACGATACGATTGGTTAGTAACATAAGTACATGATTGGCCGCCAATAGCGGCGGGAAGTTTAACTAAATGTCATTGGTTGCCAGCCATGGAGCAGCCGCTATAAAAAGGGCTGCTGCGGTTGAGACTGCAGTTGAAGTTACTGTTATTATTAAAGAGCTGAATTCAACTCCTGTCTGCGAGACTCTTTACTGGTGACAGAACAAAGACCATTTGAATTAAACCTGAAGGCACGTTTTCCTTTACTCACTAGGTTTCTCTGCTTGCACTAGACCACAGTATGCATGTGGCCTGCTGCAATCCATAACTCAGGAGTTTAGAGTCATGCCTAACTATTCAGGCATTAAAATTGGGCTATTTATTTATAAGGTTTCTACACCACCCACCTTTCCTAAGTGACTTTGGGCGTTTTACAACAGCATAATAAAACTGTACAGATACATGAATAAAAACGTAGCTTAAAAACAGAGTTTAAAAAAAACAAGTTAAAACTTACAAGTTAAAAATCAAGCAGATTTCCCCCTTAAGCAGCCACCTAATTGCAAACATGGGTACCTGATTTTTGCCCGTGATATTGTCAGGAGACAGAGATCTGGCTTAGACCACATAACTGACAGCCAAACCAGGGCTGACGGGGCTAGGGTGTGTTTGTGGAAGACAGTTTGTTCTTTCTTACCTTGCTGTGTCCTCCACTCCCCGCCCCCTAGCTAGCTCCTCTCCAAGCTTCTCTAAAGGGTGACAACAGCAGCACTAAGGAACAGGGTGGAGTTTGATACGGTGAATCAAAGGCCAGAGGTGATGAAGAAAAAATAGGGCAGGGCATTCATTCTCCAACTTTTACTTACACCAATAAACTATGTGTTGCAAAATGATCAGATCGACGGGGTGTTTGCAAAGTTTCTGGGAGCATGCATCAGAAGTTCTTTCCAGCCTTATCCACTTCCGGAGCTATAATATAAACACAATTAATTCCACTGCTATGCAAATTCTTTTTTCTAGTGTTATATCTCAGTCGCAACAGCTGAGAAAGAAAGCACTGGGGGTTCCAGGAGGGCAAGTCACTGGGAGAATTAGGGAAAAGGTTGCCAAACTCTTATGTACAAGCAGCATAGGCTAAGCAACTTCTACAGCTCCTTGACATCTGATACATTGTGACCCTCCAACCCTACAGTACACTACAGGTACGGTACAGGTATGTGGCCTGATATGAACCAGGCTGAGCAAGTGGTCAGCAAGAGAGAGAAGCTTCATCTGTGCATGCGCGGGATCTAGGTTGCACACAAAACTATCCCCCCTCCTCGTCTGTGGAAAAAAAAAAGTTTCCCACAAAACCAGTCCCTGGTGTCAGACAGGCTGGAGACCGCTATGATACATGACATTTACTTTATATAAAATGAAAAAAGGAGTATTGAATTGAAAAAGAAGATTAATGACATCAAATATGGGTAATTGGGTTCAGAAAACCATGTTATAATTCAGGCATTCATATGCAATGTTTCGGGGGGTTATGCATGGCATGATAAGTGGCTGAATATGTGGACTGTTTGGAATATTTTGTATTCTCTCTATGAATTTTGTCGCCTCTCCCAAGCCAGCACCCTGAACAACTGGTTAATGTCTATGCAACTCAGCTGTTGAGGTTCCTTGCCTGTCCGTTTTTCCAAGCAAGCAGTGTGGAAATTCAGTACATGCTGAGAATTATATTGCATTATCACCCATATAAATCAGGGGGGCATTCTACCAGTTTGCACCTATTCGATAGCAGTTTGGAGAATAGGTTGTTAGAAGAAATTATTGGCCTAATCCTGTAAGGAAGGCAGGAAGGAAACATTCTGGTGTTGCTTACAGAAACTGCCTCTCCGTTAACCCTTATGACATTCTTGGCAGGACTAGACTTCCTGTCTCAGGAACTTCTCTGGAGTTTTTTTCCCTCCTTTGCTGGTACTTTGCTTGTGTGGAGTGACCATTCAAAGTTACAATGGCACTGAAAAAAGTGACGTATGACCATTTTTCACACTTATGACTGTTGCAGCATCCCCACAGTCATGAGAGGCCAGGCGAGGAGAGTGATATTGAGTTGGCCCCACCCAGCCAATAACATGACCACCAAGCCACGTCCACTAACTAAGCCACACCCACAGAACTGGTTGTTAAAAAATTTGAATCCCACCTCTGCCATAAATGTTTGTTTAGTTGTGTTATTGTAAACCACCAATGGTTGTCTTGGAGTTATAGCTGGTAATAAAACGAACAAATAATGCATGTCTTATGGTCTCCTGATCATTGTTATTCAGATGCTCTTCTCTGACCCTGTTCTAGTTTTTCTGAATCCCTCATTAATAGCAATAGCAATAGCACTTAGACTTATATACCGCTTTATAGTGCTTTACAGCCCTCTCTAAGCAGTTTACAGAGTCAGCCTATTGCCCCCTACAATCTGGGTCCTCATTTTACCCACCTTGGAAGGATGGAAGGCTGAGTCAACCTTGAGCCTGGTGGGATTCAAACTGTCAAATTGCAGGCAACTGGCAGAAGTAATTTGCAGTACTGCACTCTAACCACTGCACCACCGAGGCGCTATAGTGGGGACCCAGGACTGGATGTGGGCCTGATCCTGGCTGAATACAATGGAATGATCACTTCCTGTTGTTTACAAATTCTATTTTCTGTTGGTGCAGCCAAAATTTTCATTTGGTTTTGTGTGTGTGTGTGTGTGTGCGCGCGCGTGCGCGAATACAGTGGATTGCATTGCTGACTGATACTTCATTTGCAATCAAGTTTTTTTTTTCAAATATCATAACCAAACTACCTACCTCTTCAACATGTTATTAATAAACATACTGAAAAATAGAAGACACATGACTGAACCTTGCAGTATCCAAAGTTTTAAAACCTTCTAGTCTGATGTGGACATTTGATGAGTGCTGTTGAGTATGATTTTAGAGCAAGCTGCATATCCTTTTAACTCTGTGTCTATCCTATTTAACTAGCTCATTAAGAAGAATGTCATTGTACAGTTTGTCAGATCCCTTGCTGATATCAAGTTACAGTATATTATGTCTACAGCATTCCAACAATCCATTAAGAAATTACACAATCAAAAACTTGAGGTGTCCTTGACAAACTCATGGTGGTTCTGTTAATTATCACATTTTTTTCCAGAATGCTTATGGATCAGAATTTAGGCAACCTACATATCTAATAAGTCATCAATTTTTATGATTTGCTGTAGGAACATCTTATGAGTGTCTACAAGTGCTAGATTGCCCTTTATCCCACTTTGAAGGTAAGAATATTTTCTCTCTTATCACCTGACAATTCATCAGTTCTCAGGGATTTCTCAGAGGTTTTGTCTGTCTGTCTGTCTGTCTGTCGTCCCCCATCATCTATCTATCTATCTATCTATCTATCTATCTATCTATCTATCATCTATCTATCTATTATCTATCTATCATCTATCATCTATCATCTATCATCTATCTATCATCTATCTATCTATCTGTCTATCATCTATCTTTCATCTATCTATCTATCTATCTATCTATCATCTATCTATCTATCATCTATCTATCTATCTATCATCTATCATCTATCTATCTATCTATCTATCTATCATCTATCTATCTATCTGTCTATCTATCTATCTATCTATCTATCTATCTATCATCTATCTATCATCTATCATCTATCTATCTATCTATCTATCTATCTATCTATCTATCATCTATCTATCTATCTATCTATCTATCTATCTATCTATCTATCATCTATCTATCTATCTGTCTATCATCTATCTATCATCTATCTATCTATCTATCTATCTATCTATCTATCTATCTATCTATCTATCTATCTATCTATCTATCTATCTATCTATCTATCTATCTATCATCATCACATTTCTATAACTACCAATCTTATAACAAACTCTGTGATAATAAATATTAATTTGACCAAATCATCCACTAATTCTTTTAGGAACCATTCATCTGATTTTGCAGATTTAAACTTAGATGTAATGTGCTGAGAATGTCTACTATGGGAGGGTTAGAGCAAGAGTAAGGAACCTCTGGCCCTTCAAATGTTCAGCAATATTTAAAGGACCAGTTTCAGTATTCTTGACTTAGAAAGTATGTTATTCATAAGCTGGATAAGAATTTCATTGCCTCAGTACAGAAAGAAGAGGAGAGTAATTCCAACTCTTAGAAGAGGGATTTGGAGACCTCTGTCCTAGCACATGCCCACCTTCCCCTTGAGTCTGCAGATCATACAAAATCCATGGTGCTTCTGCAGCCATTAGACAACAACATTCCATGAACCACATGCTTCCCTTCTTGCGCAGTAATTAGATTTCTGGAAAGCTTTCTACTCACATGTTGGGACCCCCTGAAAATCCCTCCAGAATGGCAATTAACTTTAATGACAGGCCTTCTTTCATACCTGGTTGTCACATAGCTGTGTGATTTCCATAGAGACCACAGTTGGTAAGTATTCCTGCTTCTGCACATTTGAGACACTCACAAAATTCCCCCTGCCTGGTAATTAGCTTTGAAAAAAAAGGTTCTAATGAAAGCCTAATGGTTGCATGCTATGTGTATACATGAAAATGAGATGCATTTGACAGATAGTGTCCATGGTAGGTGTGAGAATGGTGTTTCTGAATGCGTGTTATATGTGTGTAGATATGTTTGAAAACAGATGAAAAATAAAAGCAACTGGACAAAACCATTGTTAAACAAGAGGAAGACCAGTTTTGGACAGCATTCTGATCCAATAATTGCTGGTCGTAGACTTCCGAGAATTGCACAAAGCAGAAATTGCACAATTCTATCATTGTTCGTTTACTTCCAACATCTACTAATCACAGCTAATTCTTAGGTCTGT
Organism: Pseudonaja textilis; assembly: GCF_049901715.1. Classification (NCBI taxonomy): domain Eukaryota; kingdom Metazoa; phylum Chordata; class Lepidosauria; order Squamata; family Elapidae; genus Pseudonaja; species Pseudonaja textilis. Next base: position 175,394,687 of record NC_141991.1, read on the forward strand.
GGAGAAGTTTTGTCGATATTTTATCATTATGATAGAGATGATGATGATGATAGATAGATAGATAGATAGATAGATAGATAGATAGATAGATAGATAGATAGATAGATAGATGATAGATAGATAGATGATGGATAGATTGATGATGGATGGATGGATGGATAGATAGATAGATAGACAGACAGACTGATGATGGATAGATTGATGATGAATGGATGATAGATAGATAGATAGATAGATAGATATAGATAGATAAAAGATAGATAGATGGATGGATGGATAGATAGATAGATAGATAGATAGATAGATAGATAGATAGATAGATAGATAGATGATAGATGATAGATAGATAGATAGATAGATAGATAGATAGATAGATAGATAGATAGATAGATAGATGATGGATAGATAGATGATAGAGATAGAGATAAATGAGAGATAGATAGACAGACAAACAGACAGATATAGGAGAGAGAGAGAGACAGAGAGAGAGACAGAGGAGAAAGAGAGAGATGTAGACAGATGATAGAGATAGAAGTTAATAATTGCCATAATCAGGAATCTATTCCAATTCTGGGACAAAAGTGCTTCTCTGATCCTGAGGAAATAGTAGGTATGTTGTAGGAACAGGAAGGCTCTGTAGTTCACAAATTAAGTCTCCTCCATCCCTCCTTTCCCCAACTAGTTCTACAGAATATTTTGTAAGTGTATTTACTAATATCTGTGTCTGTTTATGGATTTTGTAATTTTATTGTTGTTGTGAGTTGCCCAGAGTTATGCTCTTAAGAATAGTGACCATTCTACAAATCTTTTAAATCAATACATTAGTATAAGTGAACAACCAAGGAGGGGCAATTGTCATCATGAATTAGGTAGAATATGTCATGGAAGCTCAGAAGCAACTCTCCAATGCTACATGCTACCAGCTTCTCTTTTCAATCCCACAACAACATACTAGAGAAGACTGATGACAGTCTGATGACAACATTTCATAAAGACACATAAGATTGTGTTTAAATGAAAATGTTCAGGGGCACCCACTAGGTAGCATCTATCTTTTTCCCAAATTACACAAACCAATCAACCTGAGCTGGCCCATTGTCTGAAGCACTGGAATCATCACAGCTGGAGTATTGAGTAAGCTCAGAACCTCTCACACAAGCACTCCATTGCATAAGACACCACAGACTTCCTAAGAAAACCAAATCCTCTAGGCCCGTGATGGCAAACCTATGGCATGCGTGCCGGAAGTGGCACACAAAGCCATCTCTCCCAGCATGCCAGCCATTGCCCGTTGCTCTTCTGGGTTCCATTGTGCACATGCGTGCTGGCCAGCTGGTCTTCGCATGTGCAGGAGTGCCAGAAAATGGAAGAGCATGCATGCCAGCCAGCTGGCCTTCACTCACACGTGTGCGCCAGAAACTGGAAGACCAGGTGGCCGGCATGCATGCGCATGCTGGAAACCGGAACTGCTCTCCTGGTTTTTTTGGTGCTCCTGCGTGTGTGCACCGGGGAGCTGCTCTTCTGATTCCTGGCCCTCCCATGGAGGCACATGTGGACTCCCGTTTCAGCATTTGGTGCCGAAAAGGTTTGTCAACACTGCCCTAGGCCATTTCCCTAATAACTTCATTTTAGCCCCCATGGATGTTGAGGCACAACAACACCAATGTCACTCATAGACATGTGCCCTCTCCAACTTATGCAGCAACTCTCACACACTTTCACACATTTCGCACACCTTTCCTAACATTTCCTGCACCCTTCCCATGTGCCCTTCTTAACCAGTGCAGTGCCCATTACTTTTTATTAAGTCAATTCAAAGGAAGTTTAAACTTCATAGGGAGGAGGGGAGGGAGGGAGGGAGGGAAGGAAGGAGGAAGAAGAAGGAAGGAAGGAAGGAAGGAAGGAAGGAAGGAAGGAAGGAAGGAAGGAAGGAAGGAAGGAAGGAAGGAAGGAAGGAAGGAAGGTAGGTTCTGGTGTTCCTTGCCAGCATTCTTCCCTGAGAAGGTCACTCAATGGGGAAGCAAACAGAAAATTGAAAAACACTCCCATTTCCACCAATGTTTTGGGGTTGTTTTTTTTTGTCCGCCCATACTTATTCTATTTCTCTGGAACAACTGGGCATGGGTTGTTTAGGATATTGTTTATATTGTTTAAGGTTGATCCTGTTTACACTCTTCTTAATCTCTGGTAATATTTTCTTAATCACTGTTAATAATTAATCTTGATCACTAAATTTTATCAGGGCATTCTTCCTGTCATTTGTTTAATTGATTTTATATTTTTTGTTGACCTTGTCCTGTTGATCTGGAGTTTATCCAGGTACAAGAAATGTGTACAAGTACCTAACAGTATGCTTTAAAAGAGAATATTAGCAGGTAGAGAGAGAAATGGCTGTGCTTTGCTTTCATCATTCCTGGAATTTAAAGTAAAATATTATTGGATAATATACTATGCACCTAATATTGCAGGTACTTGTAAGTATTATCTGTACATTTCCTTAATATTATTCAATTAGGACTCAAACATTGTTGAGTCCATTGTTGGACATTTTGGAATATTTCGAGCAGCATAATAATTAAAAAGGTATGTTTCTTTTTTTAGAGGCAGGAAATGCCTTTGACAATTTGAACTGGGTTTTCCTGTTCAAACTTTTGAAATACATGACTTTGGAGAGAACTTTATAAAATGGGTAAGATCAGCTGTGCTCCTTGTCAGTTTCAGAGCTAGCCCTAGTTAACAGCACAACAGAGCCAGGGTCACATCAGGAAACACTCTTACCCAATGTGTTTTGAATTTTGGTTTTTTTCTTAGTATTTATGTTCCAACAGAACATGCACAGTAGACACAGAGAGGTACTCTCTCTGCTCACATGCTCTGAAGCACACTCTTCTAAACAAACAAACAAAAACCAGATTAACAGAGCTGGAAGGGACCTTCTAGGTCATCCAGTCCAACCCCCCACCCAAGCAGGAGGTCCTACACCATTTCTGACAAATGGCAGTTCAGTCTCTTCTTGAAAGCTTCTGGTGATGAAGCTCCCACAACTTCTGAAGGCAAGCTGTTCCTTTGGTTGATTGCTCCCTCCGTCAGAAAAAAATTCCTTATTTCCAGGTTGAATCTCTCCTTGTTCAGGTTCCATCCATTATTCCTTGTCTGGCCTTCAGGTGCTTTGAAAATAGCTTGACCCCTTCCTCTCTGTGGCAGCCCCTCAAATATTGGAAGACTGCTATCATGTCTCCCCTGGTCCTTCTCTTCTCTAGAATAGCCATGCCCAGTTCCTGCAACTGTTCCTTGTATGTTTTAGTCTCCAGTCCCCTAATCATCCTGGTTGCTCTTCTCTGCACTCTTTCTAGAGTCTCAACATCTTTTTTATGGTGTGGTGACCAAAAGTGGATGCAGTACTCTTATTAAGGCTTTATAGAGTGGCATTAGTACCCCACTTGATCCTGATTGTATCCCTCTGTTAATGCAATATAGGGCTGCATTGGCTTTTTTGGCTGCTGATGCACACTACTGGCTCATATTTAGTTGGTTGTCCACTAAGACTCCAAGATCCCTCTCACAGTTACTACTATTGAACCTGGTTTCATCCAGTCTATATGTGTATTTTTGGTTTTTCTTGCCTAAGTGTAAGTGTAAAACATAGGTATTAAGAGCTATTTCAAGAGTCAAAAGTCCAAAACAATGAAAAGAGTTCCCACACAAATATTGGTATCCAATTTCTGGACTAGAACAAAAGGGGCTTGAGGGGCTCGTGTTCAAAACAGTGATGCAACTTGTTTTATTTACTTCAGCCAATAATATCAGATGCTAAATACGAACATTCAGTAGAAGGAAGTATGGACATATGACTTTAAAGTTAAATGCAGATAATTAAATTCAGAACATCAGCAGCAGTAACATTAGATAAATCTACTAGTATTGCCAAAGAACATCATATGTACCGTTGTTATATGCTGAAACATGATATTCTTATGTTTATACCCTTGCTTCTTTGATTCCCTGAGCAATTATATTTCCAAAATTCGTACTTTTTGGCTAAGGCAATTAGTTAAAGTTTAGATGGTATCTAAACTTCTATCTGATGTAATGGCACATTACAGTTCTAATGCAAAGATAAAATTAGTCATTGCGGAGAACTTGTTTAATCACGTTTTACAGATTTAATCAGAAGGGTTAATTGAAGAATCTCTTCAATCCTCACTTTTCTGTTGAAGATCCTGTACACACTCCCAAGATTTAAAGGTGTGCTCTTTGTGGGCAACACAAAACGGGCTTCTCGAACCCTGTGCCTTCCAAATGTGTCAGGGTTGTAATGTCTGGCATTCTTTCACCTGAGAAAGAACCAGACTCAATGCCCAACCAAGTCATTAAGCTCATTGTTATACATGGGCTATTTGTGTTGTTGTTTTTGTTTAGCATCAGTTGTTTTAAGGCATTTATGCCACACAAGACGTTTTGATCTGTGGTATTTGGAGGAATGGAATTTTTTTTGGAAAAATATAAGAACAGGCACAAATATAAGCTTAGGCCATGTCCCTATTTGCACCTGTATCTTTTTCTGTTATGTCCTCGTGGCATTGCCTTCATATCATCCAGATGTGGTATTCAGCAGGTTTCAGCAGGTTCTGACCAGTTCTGGAGAACCAGTAGCGGAAATTTGGAGTAGATCGGAGAATTGTCAAATACCACCTCTGACTGGCCCCGCCCCCATCTATTCTCTGCCTCTAGAGTCCCAGCTGATTGGCTGGGTCTTCTTTTGTTGCCCTGCACAGGAGAACAGAACTGGAAAGCAGGTTAGTGGGCTGGGGAGAGAATGGGGATTTTGCAGTAACCTTCCCCTGCCACACCCACCAAGCCACGTCCACAGAACCGGTAATATTTTTTTTTAATCCTACCTCTTATATCATTCCCCCTCACTCAGAGAACAATGTACCACTGCCAGAATCCATTCATATGACAATCCCCAGACCACTTTAACCAGCCAGAAGCAGCATGGATCTAAAGAAGAGGTGACTAACCCCAGTCCTGTCTCTGTACAGAGACCCATTTAACTAACAGAAGGCCAAGTGACAACCAGATGCAGGGACAGCTATGAACTCCCTTCCCCTTATTAACCTCTTGCCATTTACTCTCGATGTCAAAAAGGCTCATACCATAGATGTACATCTCTTATAAAATGGTATAACCTATATAGTTTATCCCAAATGAACAAAAGCATGGTTACGGTGGAAGGCGTTCTCTGTGACTGACGTGTGTTATGATACTGACTGACTACGGACCGATACTGACTAACCCTGTTTATTTTGATGTTCTGTTGATATCGAAGGTTATTTGTTATATTATGGTTTGATATTTGTCTGCTGTAAAAGACATGGAACCGATAAGAAGATTTTATAACTAGATGTAAGACTTTATAACTGGATAGTTCTGGACTGATAAAAACGTGTATGACATGGACTGTTTATTGGACTGTGTTATTTCTTCAAGTAAACATTAATACAACTTGTTCAACTCTATGTGGCTGTATATTTCTTCATAACTGTTCTCATAAATTGTTTTCCATGTGCATATTCTTTTTATACAAGGGTTACTCTGCACATATCCTAACAACGTGTGTCAATCCATCTAAAATAGAAGGTGTATAAAATAATGGTGCACCGAGCAGCTCTTTATAGTACTGAGAGCTGACCAGTCACTAAATACATTGAGCACATTTTGCACACCATGAAAATGCACATGCTTTGTTGTCCTTTAGACATTTTCTCCTTGACCATGTCAGCAATGATACAATGTGGAAGAAAATGGGCTCCACAGCAATATGAGAGAAAATGCGGGAGAAACACCTACAGTAATACAACCTACAGTGGTACAACCATGCTCTATGAGCAGCACCCTATGTTGGCTTCCACTTCCATATGTATGGAAGACCAAAGCAAAGATGGCAAGATACAATAAATGTGGACATGAAAAATGTCTGATGTGGCCTGGATCATGTTTGATCATGCAAGATGGTGCTTGTTGACCCAGAAAGAGGATCCTGCACCTGCGGGAAAAATGCTAGGATGATGATAATGATGATAATGAGTTTATCCCAAATATGGCATGCTATCAAGAAAGCAAAATAAACTCCATAAGATCTTTCATTGCTAATTTAACTGTTAACACTGCTAATGGGAATACAGTAAATATCAGTCCTATAAGTATATGCTTCTGAACTGATTATATATAGTTTTTTTTTAAAAGAACAACCCTATATAATCACTATATTTTTCAAAATGTTTCTCACATATATCATTCAGTGCTTATAATTTAGTTGGGTTCAAATAGCTGCCTTTAATCAGGGAACAAACTACTAATATGCTAAGGAAACGTGTATTTTATTGTTTCCAAGCCTCCTGTTAACTTTTGCTCTGATTTTAAATTGAAGGCACCCCATCCTTCCCAGTGCAGGAAATATATTTAATGCAGAAGATGTATCACCAGGGCTTCTGACCAGTGGTGCAATTCCATTTTCTTTTTACTACCGGTTCTGTGGGCGTGGCTTGGTGGGCGTGGCAGGGGAAGGACCCTGTAAAATCTCCAGTCAGAGGTGGTATTTGCCGGTTCTCCAAACAACTCAAAATTTCCTCTACCGGTTCTCCAGAACTGGTCAGAACCTGCTGAATCCCACCTCTGCTTCTGACTTAAAAAAAACAAGCCAACAAAAAATGTGGAAGCAGTCACTAAAGGCTCAGATTATACAGAACTGAGGTGCTGGCATTAGAGTCATCCTTACCCCTACACTGTTCTTAATTAAAATAGTTCCCTTAATTGCAACTTAGCTCTGCTGGGATGGAAAACAAAAGATGTTTGTATTATGCCTATCGTATCAAGCCCAGTGTGCAACATATGGCTTCAATCTGGAAGAGCCGGATGAGAAAATACAACAAGCCCTTTTCTCCACCGTTGAGACTTTACTCAGTTGAGGCTTTATTAATAGCAGGCTCACATCATGTGTGGTTTGTTTCTTGCTTGGATAGGACTTATTTAGCTTTACCAAAAAAAACCCATATTTTTTGAAGGCAAAGATTGTTGACAGATGAATTGCAAGCTTTGGCATTGTCCCTTGTTAGTTGAAGTCTTAAGCAGTTGTAGGTTGGCAACATCTAGACACCCATACTGTGGTAATATATTTTATTCTGTGGGTCCTTGTATAGCTTTGCATAGATCTAGGGACTAAAAAATGCCTCTGGTGGGGGGCATTTCCGCCTGCTATGGGTGTTTTTGTCCTGTTAGGACCTGCGAAGCTTAGGGGACCAGATATGTCGGTGAAAGGTCATAGTATATAGCTGAGCCATTCCCAAGGGAATAGCTGAGCCATTCCCATGGGAGCTTCCGCAGATGTATATTCTCATCCTGTTTATTCTCATCCTATATATCCTGTGGAAATAACATCCTGTTGAGGTCACTTGTTCTCTGTATATGCATTTTGTTCTCAATAAAAGCTGGTACCTGGGTCTACTCGGGGCTGGCAATCGCTCAGGCGTTTTCCCTGCGTCTCATTTCGATTGTCAGTCCACCACAAGTGGTGACCCGACGTGATAGTTTGGAAGGCTATACGTTTTGGCGTGATAGCTTGAAAGCTATCGTTTCCCGCATCCTATACTCATCGTCGCGGACGTCGACTGGGCCCTCATCTTCTTCGCTGGACGGAGACAGATTCTTTTCGTGAGTATGGGGGAGATCTCTGAAAGCTCAGACAAAGCATTTTAGGGAAATGAGAGAGATCGCTGGGAATAGTTTTAAGTTTGGAGTTCATAGTAGAGGACATGCAGTAGGAAAGAAAGAAATTGAGGACTTATTACAGTATGTTTGGAAACATATTCCGTGTTATCAGAGGGAGGTAGTATTAAAGTAGAGTGCTGGAGAAAGATAGGGAAATTTTTGCACGAGGAGCCTCGTGCCCCTTCTTCAATTTTGTTAACCTGGAGGGTGGTTATGGATGCATTAGCTACTCATGAACAACCGCTCCTAGCACCCCTGAAGAAGGTTTGCCGCCTTACCATGCGGTACGTATATTGCCACCGACAGCACCTCCAGATAAATCCAGAGGACTGTCAGGCGCTGAAAATACTCTGTCAGAAGAGAAGAGTTTGCCTTTAAGAGTTCAAGTAGATGCAGTTACTGCAGCTATTCAGGAAGCAACAAATAGAGGGGAGTTATCAGGAGATGATTTGGTAGAATTTGGAGTGGAGATTCAACTTAATCCAGTAGAAATTGGTGTAGATGCTGCTTTAAATCAACAGAGAGATAGAATGCCTGAGGAGGGGTTCGTTCTTCTCCCACAGTTAAATTTACAAGCCGTGGGGGCTCTCCCTGACGGCGAAGGTGGTGAGAAGACCTTTACTAACATCAAACAAGGAAACAATGAACCCTATGAAAATTTCATTAGCAGATTGAAATTGGCTATTGAAAACAAATTGACAATCAATTTGCCCGGAATGAATGCTTTTGAAGTTAACGGTAGATCAGGCTAATGTAGATCGTAAAAGGATCCTGAATCCACTTATTGCGTGTGGAAAGCGAGAGATCACAGATTTGATAAACGCATGTAGAAGGTGGGGAGTCAGACTTTTAACATGGAGACTTTAGCTCTGGCTCTCCAGGCAGGAAATGCAAAAAAAGAAACTTGTTTCAATTGTGGGAAGCCTGGACATTTTAAAGCACAATGTTGGGCTCCTGGGGGGGGTCAAAGTCAACAAAAAAAAGAGATCATTGGGACAGGGTGTGACCTAAATCAATAATCAGCCTATATCAGATGCCCCTACAATCTTTACTGATGGAGGGAAAGTTTTTGGTGCTTGTGTTTGGAAAGATAAATCTGGAATTTGGCATACAAAAGTGACATCAGAGCAGAAGTCTGCCCAGCAGGCAGAACTTGCTGCTGTAGTTTTGGCTTTTCAAAAATTTCAAAATCAGGATTTTAATCTAATAGTGGATTCTTTGTATGTATATAATATGTTACCCTTTGTAGCAGGTTCTTATTTGTCTCCTGGAATATCACCTAATATTCTACGTTTGCTTTTGTTGTTGCAAGGATGTTTGGAGCAGCGTGTGAATGTGTGTTTTATTGTCCATATTCGTAGCCATAGTAATTTACCTGGAATTTTATCACAAGGCAATGCCAAAGCTGACAGTGCTGTAACTTCAGTTCTCACTGTCCAGCCATGGGACAGCCATAGTTATTTTCATCAAAATGCTAAAGCATTGACACATCAATTCAAGCTTACTGCTGCAGAAGCTGCTGCCATAATTCAGCAATGTCCAACTTGTTCAAAGCAAGGCACGGCTATTCCTATGGAGTCAACCCCAGGGGTTGAAACCTTCAATGATTTGGCAAATGGATGTTACTCAGTATCCATCATTTGCACCTTGGAAATATATACATGTGACTGTGGATACTTATTCAGGATTCCTAATGGCTACTCCTCAAAGAGGTGAAGCGGTTAAACATGTCATTAATCATTGCATTAAGACATTTTCAGTTGCTGAGTACGCCTCAAACTTTAAAAACAGACAATGGTGCAGCTTATCGGAGCACAGTCTTTGATCAGTTTTGCAAACAGTGGTCTGTGGAACATAAATTTGGAATTCCATACAATTCTACAGGACAGGCTATTGTAGGCGTTATAATGGCACGCTCAAGAACATGTTAGCTAAATTAAATAAAAAAGGAGGGAAGCTCCTGGGGCTTCCGGCAATTCAAGATCAATTAAATCTAGCCTTGTATACTTTAAATTTTTAAATTTGTCTGGTAACCCCCTGCGGCGCGGCCAGCAGGCATTTTCTTCTCCTTCTACAGATGCAGTGAGGCCTCGAGTGTTGGTGCGATTCCTTCCGGATCCGGCATGGGTTCCCGCTGAGCTGATTACGTGGGGGCGTGGTTATGCAGCAGTAGAACATCTTGGTCAAATTCGTTGGGTTCCTGGTGGTTGCATTCGGCCTGATCATTCACAAGCGCCCAGGTGCCAGTGAGGAGGTTCCTGATTCTCAGGATGGCGTTTCCGTGGTTCCTGATTCTCTTGATGCCGGCAGTCCAGGCGTGGCGCTGGGAAAGCTGGGAAAAGATGACTGCTTATCTGAGGTTATCAACTTGTATGCAGCAGGTTCCTTTGGGGAATCGGACTAAATTAATCTGCAAACAGCGGCATCCTTTGATTTTTCCAGCATATTGGTCCTGGCATAAGGGTCAAGACATTCTTTACTCGGGACCTGATAAGGATATTATATCTTCAGCCTGTGCTACAACTCTGATTCTGTTTAATGTTTCTGTTTCAGACTATGGACAGTATTGGTGTCAATTGGAGTTGCCTAAGTTACCTTATACAGACTCTCTTTCCCACCTTTGGGAATAGCTATGAACTATAGAGATATTCATATTTTAAATAATTTCACTGTTGCTATGTTTAATAATACTGTTAAGAGCATTAAGATGTTAAATGAAGAAGTGTCTGAAATTAGCCAAATTACTTTACAAAATCGTTATGCTTTAGACATAATATTAGCTGCCAAAGGAGGAGTTTGTGCTTTAATTCATTCACATTGTTGTATTTTTATACATAATTATGAGCCTAACATTACAAGAACTGTTCATGATATGGAAGACCGCATAGCTGAACACGAAGCAGGAAAAAGATGGCTTTGATAAGTCACCTTGGGCTTTGCTATGGGATTGGCTTCCTGGCGGCTCATGGTTACGTTTATTGCTTCAATTAGTTGTGACAATTGTTATTATACTTATTATGTTATGTTGCTGTATTCAATGTATTCCTAATCTATTTCAAATATGTACCTCAGTTTTTCAACGTATGGGACCAAGTCGCGAAAGTCGCGAAGGAACTGTGTATTATGCCACTAAAACACCCCCTATCTTTGAATAAATAAAAAAGGAGGGAATGTGGTAATATATTTTATTCTGTGGGTCCTTGTATAGCTTTGCATAGATCTAGGGACTAAAAAATGCCTCTGGTGGGGGGGGGCATTTCCGCCTGCTATGGGTGTTTTTGTCCTGTTAGGACCTGCGAAGCTTAGGGGACCAGATATGTCGGTGAAAGGTCATAGTATATAGCTGAGCCATTCCCAAGGGAATAGCTGAGCCATTCCCATGGGAGCTTCCTGAATGTATATTCTCATCCTGTTTATTCTCATCCTATATATCCTGTGGAAATAACATCCTGTTGAGGTCACTTGTTCTCTGTATATGCATTTTGTTCTCAATAAAAGCTGGTACCTGGGTCTACTCGGGGCTGGCAATCGCTCAGACGTTTTTCCCTGCGTCTCATTTCGATTGTCAGTCCACCACACATACAATCTCTATCTAAGTTTAGATTAATGCAGCAATTTCCTATAAAACTCAGCATCAGCACAAAGTGAGCTGAGCAATCTATAAATGCAGAAACAAAAGCAAAGCCAGCAGGGCTCTGGCTTTTTTGCTTGCTTTGGAGCAGACAGGTATTTCTTTCATAAACCAAAACCACTCACATCCGAACCATCTTAAAAGCTGGTTTTCTATGGAAGGTTTCAACTGAAGCTTTGGTTACAGACTGAGCATAAATCCAAATTTAATGCTGCATTTGAGTCTGGGTGGTGTTTTCTCTTGGAAGGGCTTAATTTCCCCACCCCCCCTGCAAAAAGGGAAATGAAATATAATTTATTAAGTTGCCTCTTGGCTGGAAGCGTTGCACTGGGTTGTCTAATTTTGTACTCTCCTTAAGGGCTGTGAAACTGTATGTTCCCCATCTTAAGCAGTTCCACAGCCAAACATTTCTCTTGTACTCTTGTTATTTGGCTTGACTGCATCCTAACACATTTTGTTCGTGCAAAGGCTGTATTTAGGCAGCAGGGCTTGATTTGCAGGTAATTGGAGAAAAATGCCACAAAATGCACATTTTTTAAATCCAAACTAAAAAATTCAGCCAGACTGGATAAGCTGGAAATCCTGAGGGTGTAATTGGATTACAAACATTTACCAGCCTTGCAGGACTTCAGTAGTAGTAGTATATTTCAACCATTCCCAAAGGCGTACAAAAGCTACAGTAGGAAAGGGACTCAAAACAGTCTATAAGGGTCAAAAAACTACAATTTCCACAGTTCCTGGAGGAGAGAAATAATTCTTGTATTAATTGGGCCTCATGTGCATAGATGGGCCTTGACACTAGCGGCCAGTGTAAAGAAATGCAAGTATCTTACACCCTTTTCCTTAGAGCTTCTATTTGGTTCTTACTTTTAGAACAAAGTTGTCTTTTCTTCTCATACAGGTAGCATCAAGATGGTTATTCCAGAGGAAAGAACTGTTTTCCCATCACCACCACCAAACGTGTTGTATTTCAGTTCCGAACCCAGTTAGATGTTCAAATTTCCTGGAATTTGGATTGCCTATCACAGACTGTTCTTTCATCAAGCAACTGGGCCTTTCTAAATGATGTGGTGTAATGTTCACATCTAGCATGATCCCAGGCTATGGTTCAATAGTGCATATTTGAGCCTTAAATCCAGGCCCTTCCAGGGGTGGGCTGCTATGGGCCCAGGTTCAGGAGAACCCATAGATAACATCATGGCCGGTTCTGAGAACCATCAAATCCCACCCCTGGCTGGCCCCGCCCACTCCACTCTGCTCCTCCCACCGTGCCCATCCCTCCCAGGAGTCTCCACGCAGCCCATTTTGGATACGAGATAAGTGCAGAGACCATGCAAGGGTGAAAAATGGGCCTCCCAGAAAAACGGGGAGGCCATTTTTGCCCTGCCAGAGGCTCAAGGAAAGCCTCCAGAGCCCAGGGGTGAAAACCAACCCCCCACTGTGGTACAGGAGCCTAACTAGGCCACACCCACCATGGCCACCCAGCAACCGGGCAGAGAGCCTGTTGCTGAAATTTTTGAAGCCCACCCCTGAGGCATTCTACACATCAGAGATAGGGAACTACGCCTCCTTTAGGTCTTGTGGACGTAGCATACTGGGAGTTGAAGTCCACAAGTCATAAAAGGGCCATAGTTCCCCTCTACATGTTCTATAGGGTCATAAGGCCAACTTCTTTTCTTATGAAAATGATAGGTTTGACTGGAGATTTGATTCATCTGTCCAAATCAGGATGGCAACTCCTGGGTTGATTTATTATGTTTTGGAGGAAAACTATAGTACCTCAAGGTGGATGTAAAACTAAATTTATATTGCCATGAAAGAGGAATTGCAGGCTTCCAGTTTGAAGTCTCTTTGGTGACAGACAGAAATCTACGATTGTGCATGTTTTTGGTCTGGGCTTGCCGCTGGAGCGCCCCGAGCCAGCTGCTTTTGGGGCTAAGCCACCCCGTAGAGGTGGTGAAGAGGGGGGAGACCGCCAGCAGGGTTGAGGAGAGCCGCATCTCTCCTCCTCAGCTGGCCATTACTCCCTTTCCCGAAGGCAGTTGCAGCTGTGGTCAGAAATGGCCACCATAAAGAAGAACTCGACCGGAAAAGAATGTGCAGGAGGAAGATAAGAAGTGAAAGTTTTGGCTGAGCGGGTTAAATTTGTAAAAGCAACAGCTAAGGTACCCTGGAATTTAAACTTACAAAAAAATAATATCGTTCCCAAAGAAGAGTTGGAAGCAGTGAAGGAAAGGGAAAAGGGAAAAGTTTGGCTTTTTTTCCCTTCTCTCTCCTTCCCTATATTGACAACTAAGAGACTTACATAAGAAATTGGAAAAATCCGCTTTGACATCAATAGGCAATTAAGCTGAAAATAAAACAAAATGCCAAAGGGATAATAAAGATTTCTGGACACTAAAATTATTTTTTCATAAGCAGGAAGAAAAAGAATAAGGGCAGGATCTGGAAGAGGGAGGAGACTGCCTGGAATTAAAAAGAATCTACAGTAAAGTTTCAACAAGACTTCTAAAAGATACATTTTAACTGAAACTTTGTAACTAAACAGTAACCCCAGGAAGAGAAAGTGAAAAAAAAAGAGCAAAAAGAAACAGCTTGAGTGTATTTGGATTATTTGGTGATCTTTGGATTCTTGATTATTACATTTGAATGACTAAAATCAATCAGGTGGTTGTTTAAAAATATATACAATGGCACTACTTCTGGATGAATTGAAAATGGAACTTAAAAAGTACAAAGAAGATGCACAAGAAGGGAAGGGTTCTTTTGGCTTTGTCTTTCAATTCTTAGAAATGGAGATTTGGAACTATGAGAAACAACAAGAAATGTCTGCAAAACAAAAAGACTGGGACAAAGAAGAAGCCATCTTTAATGAACAAGTTATTTTATGTGCAGAAGAAAAAGGAAAGGGGGGAAAGAGAATGGAGAATTTAAGATTTAAAAAAACAACCAAAGAAAAGAAAAATAATTCGAAAAATAAGTATAATACTGGAAAGCAACAGAAAAGGGGAATACAAAAGAGAGAAATAGAGGTAGAGAGACAAAGGGGTAAAAAGGGGAGAGAGAAGAAGAGAGGGAAGAAGGAAAGGAAACGAAGTTACAAAGGACCAGAGCAAAATACAGAGAAACAGGACCTATTTAGAGATAATGGGTGAAAATCGAACTGAAAAAGGGATTCTGTACAGGTACATAAGATTGTATTGTTATATTAGTAATAGAAATAACTTTAGAAAATTGGAAACAATGTATGATTAAAATGAGGGATAAAATAGTGTAATTTAATGAAATGTTTGTGAATAAAATAAGTGAAATAAAATAAATGAGAAAATTTAATTAGGAAGAAATGGGAACATTTTAATTAGTTAATGTTTTTTATAAAATATAAGTGAAGAGGGGGGGAGAAATAATTATGGAAAGCTTACAATTGCTTCCATAGAAGTATGATATTTAATTGAAAAGTAATGTTAAAGAAGTTAAGACTTTAATGAATATTAATATTAATGCTAGAATTGAATTGGAATGGAATGTTGTTTTAATTACATACATTTATAATTTTTTCTTTTTCTAAGAATATAGTGTGTATTTTAAGAATGTACCAAGCAGAATCCAAATTTATGTATTATAATCCGAAGTTATGTATTATATTGAATGCTATAACTTTAGGGTATATATTGAAGCCTAAATAAGAGTTAAATGGATAACCTTAAAAGATACAAAGGCATCATACTCCAATCAGTAACTACAGGAGAAATTTTGTTTAATGAGAAAAGATAATAGATAATTGAAACAGGACACATCAAAAAATATAAATACAATGATTTGAATTGAGATGAGATGATTAAAATAAAATTGAGAAAATTAAAAGAGTGGAGAAGCTATGCAGAAAATGTAAAATCGTAATAAGATATGGAATAGAATATAAAAATGAGCATGAACCTGAATTTGTGTCTGTACAAAGAAATGTAACCCGGGACTACGCTACTTTCAAAAAAGATGTTTTATTTGTATTTTTTTTCTCTTTGTGAAAACTCAAATAAAATTTACAAAAAAAAGAAAAGAAAGAGGAATTGCAGACAGATACAGGAGAAAGAGGAGGAAGCGTTATTTTTCTCAGAATTTGATTCATGGTAATAAGTGTCCAGAAAATTCATTTTGATCCCATTTTGCAAGATGTCAAATCAAACATGTCTTCAAATTATTAAAACATTTGGTAATGTAACTACGCCCATGGTTAAATTTTCAATCAACCTGTAGAGAAGTGATGGGAAAGGTACAAACCTTTAGAAGTTAATAAACTACAGGTCCCAACATCCCTTGATGTTGTCTATGGAAATTCTCAACTATCCAGGTCTCGGTTGTTCCACAGGTGTTTTTCCAAAAGCCAACTGGATTTTCTTGGGTTCTTTTCCCGTGGAAATTTTTTCCCTTGAAAACAAACTAAAGGAGCTTCTTGGATGAGAAGTGAAACAAGGAAAAAAAAAAACCCAAGAAGGCCCAATTGCCTTTTTGGAAAAATACGATCTGGACATCCCTGGTTATTAATAATGCCACCTATAGTGGGATAGGGAATTATACTGGTCGAATGTCTGGAATCCATTGATGTGGTGGAATCTCCAGTTGGAGTGGAGGGTGTGTGTGTGAAAAGACAGGTGTGCTTAGAGGTCTTGCAGGGAAGGAAGAGGTGGAAGTTAGACGCCCCCTTCAAAATCCCTGAAGTCTTTATCTGGCTGTTCCCAAGACAATGTAGTTAGTCTGATGAGATTCTTGTAACGAGGTAGGCAACAATAAAGAAGCTCTGATCAGCTCATAGTATCATTCTGGTTCCTTGTGTCTAACAACTGTTCTTAAATCAACTTCTAACAGATTATAACAGAATAACAGCGATGAGTCTTGGAGGTTTTCTAGTCCATCTCATTGCTCAAGCATGAAACCTTATACCGGGGGTGGCGAACCTTTTTTCGGCACCAAGTGCCCAAAGCGCATGCGTGTGTATGCATGCACCCCCAAAATGCAACTCGTGCCTCCATGCACCCCGCACATGTGCCCCCTTTGCTCCTGTGCATGCGTGCAGGCCCCCCACGCCCCATGCATGTGCACGCAACCCTGTGTATACGCCCCTGTGCATGTACATGCGACCCACGTGCATGCCCTGCCCCCACACACGCACGGCAGAGACCCAAAGACCAGCTGGCTGGCTGGAGGTGCATTTGCATGCATAGCAAAGCTGAGCTGGGGTGACGGCTTGCATGCCCAGAGAGAGGAATCTGCACGCCATCACAGCCCTAAATCATTTCGGATAAATTGTTGTGCAATCACTTTTTTAAAAAACCTCCAGTAATGGAGCACCACGACTTCTGAAGGTAAGTCATTCCACTGATTAATTGGAATGACTTCATTGCCAGGAAATTTCTGCTGAGTTCTAGATTGCTTCCTCTCCTTGATTAGTTTCCATCCATTGCTTCTTGTCCTGCCCTCAGGTGCTTTGGAGAATAGCTTGACCCCCTCTTCTTTGTGGAAGCCTCTGAGATATTGGACTATTGCTATCATGTCACCCAAATCACCAAAGCCACTTAAAAAGAATTCTGCATGCTTTGGTACACTTGCAAGACTGAATGACGCTAGTATGAACTAGGCCCGAAGAATTACAGTAATGAGACAACATTTTCCATTGCTAGGATTTCGCTCTTTGCTGGAAAGGCATTACAGAGGGCTCTATCAGTTGTGTGTTTTCCTGATCCTATAAAATGGTATCAGAGTTTAAGTACAGATTGACTACTGTAATTTTAGAGGCCTATTTTAAGCTCATCGCCATGCCAAAAATGCTCTTAGGTACTGAGCTCCTTGCATTACTTAGTACCTTTTCATCATGTTATGGCGTGCAAGGACTGCCTATTTTCCAGACTTTCAGTAATCAAAGATAAGTTTGGAAAGTTTCAGGAACAAGCTTTATAGGTTCACTCTGCATGAGATGCATCTCCGGGGGTTTGTATTTGCTTCTTTAAAAAATACCCACACACATTTTTCTTTAATTTTTTTTAGAAGTGTGGTAGGAAGACCAGTAGCTACTTATAAAGTCACTTTACTAATATTTTTTGTAACTGAAGACTATATAATGTAGGATATGAATAGTTTAGGGATTAAACTATTTTATTTAATCCTTAAACTAAATTATTTCCCTAAATAATTTACTTGAAAGCTAGGAAGTTTTTGAAATAGGGTTACATTATTTTCTGAATTTACTCACATTTCTGGGGTCATAACATTCAGTGAACTATGACTGACTAGACTGACTAAATTCAAAACAATTTAACCTACAAAACAACTTAACCTACATGCTTAACTTACAAACTCTACAAGCAGGCAAGCCTCATTTTAGCCCAATTCCTTACTGCTACCTTGGATACGCCATGAACGGGTTCATACAGTCATAGAGCTGAGCTCAACTTGAAGGACTGACTCTACTGTGTAAAATCCTGGATTAAATTCATGATCAGCCTTAGATATTCCTCCCTCCTAATTTAATCTCCTTAACTGGATAATATAATTATGCTGTGAATGTACTTTTCTTTTAATCCAGATTGATAGTTATGATTTCCTTGCATGTAAAAACAGAGACATTGTAGGCGTGAGCTTCTTGGGTATGAAGAAACCTTCAGTTTCCTTTATGCTATATCTGCGGAAGACGATAACATCTTTTAAAGTTACTGAAGACTTAAACAAGAACTGTGGAGCAGCTTGACTTGCCCATGAGTTTTGGAAATTAGATGCTTGGAATCTTGCTCCTTCTTTTATAAGTTATTTATTAAACAAATTTATATAGCCCCCAAACTCACATATGGTGACTCCGGGTGGCATACAACATTAAAAAGCATCTGTTAAAGTGGATTTTTAAAAATCACCCATTTAAATCCCCCCCAACCCCCCCAACACTGTAATGGCAACAATAGAGTTAAAGGAGCCACTTATTTGGCTTCGAATGGGGCCCTGAGGCCGCTGAGAAAACCAGATCTTCAAGGCCATGCCCCCACAAAAAACCCACAAAAAAAGCAACAAGGTGGAATCAGTTTTAGATCTGGGGGAATTATGTTCCAAAGCCACCACACAGAAGGCCCTTTCCCTAGATCCCAACAAATCTACTTATTTGATAATTGGGATCCACAGCATCCCATCTTCTAGCTCAGGTGGGCCAGGTAAATGTAATTAGGGAGAGATTATCTGTTAAATAAACCCAAACCATGAAGGGCTTTAAAGGCAATACCTTGCATTGCACCCAGAAGCAGATCAGCAACCCACAAAAGCCCCCACAAAAGAGGTGACACCTTTGCAAATTTGTATTTGCACAAACCATGTAGGCCACTGCATTTTGAGCCAACTGAAGCTTCCAGATGCTCTTCAAGGGCAGCCCATGTAGAGCACATGATAATAGTCTAAACATGGGAGAGGGGGCATGGGAGACCGTGAGAGCAGCCTATTGGTCCAGGAAACTGGCACATAACACACAGCTGTGCAAAGACCCTCCTGACCACAACTTCCATCTGCTTGGAATTGTGATCCAAGAGAACTCCCAGATTATGCACCAGATCTGTGTGGGATGGTACAACCCCATCTATGACCAAAGGGGGTAATCTTTCAAGAACCCCAGATTTACAGCCACTCATCTTGCCAGTGTTTGTTTTAACCTATTGCTCCCTATCCAGACCTCAACATCTTCCAGACACCTAGAAAGAGCAACTGCAGCGTCACCACAGGCAGAGATATACAACTGAATATCTTCAGCATATGGATGATATCTCTACAATGGTGAGAGATGATCTTCCCCAGCTGTTGGATGTAGATGTTAAATAGAAACAGAGAAAGTACTGACCCTTGAGGGACTTGGCCTCCCACCCACTAGGAGTGGTTCACGATCAGACCTCTCACTCCCAATCAACACCGGCTGCCTCAAGAAAGGCGAACAAAGGAGACAAACCAGGACAACATCAGTGGTGGGATTCAAATAATTTAACAACTGGTTCTCCGCCCTAATGATTTCTTCCAACCATCAGTTCACTAAACTGCTCAGAAAGTTAACAATCGGTTCTCCCGAAGTGGTGCGAACTGGCTGAATCCCATCACTGGGCGACACTGTGCATGTTGTTTAAGAGTGTCCTCAAAGGTATGGTAAAAAAAGATTCAAGGTGATATCTGTGACAATATGAGAGAAGCCTTGCTCCTTTTTAAAAATGTGAATACACATGATGTACATTTTAAAATGGGTGGAATTTCAATTGCATCATCTTCATTTATTTTTTTAACCATACCTCTGTTTAATATGTTAGATTGAAAACTTAGGCATAATGGCATTTACATGTGCATTTTTTTGGCCCCTCCTAGCAACTAACCTAAAATATACACTTTGTTCTCCTTAGATTATGCAAACAGGAGGTTCAGGAGACAGGGACAGTAATACTCTAATCCTAATTGTGCATATTCAGGTCTTCCAATTCATATAAAATTCAGAATCTGTATGTGCTCTGCATTAATTGAATTAACAGCAGTTGTCCACATATGGGATATACAAGCAAAGCAAATGTCGGGGCGGGGAATGAAACATGTTTAAAAACCTCTAGGTCATAATCCCAGTCAGACAGGTCCAAAAGTTATCCAGTTTAAAGCCCTGGACCATTTAATTATTCCAATTCATTCAATACAGTCCATTTCAGTAAAAAAGAAATATGACTCCAAGAAATTTCCTCCTCTGTGTAGGGATCTTGTGAAACTCCAAGGTGTTGAAAGCATCACACATTTTCAAGAATGTTTCTTTGTCTGCTTGTGGCAGTTTTTTTTTCCTCCAGGGCCAAAGTCCATACCCAGAGATTTCTTCTTTTCTCACATTATTACCTTTCAGCTTCATTGCTCGAAGCTGGAACTTCAACCCAAGTGAAACGTTCATGGCTGCTCTGATTTAGACAGTATTTGTTTTAGTAGCATTTCCCAGCTGCTCTGAGAAATCAGGCATCCCACTCAAGGCTAGCGTGCAGAGAGCTTCAATCCTGGGTTCAGTAGCCCAATATTTGGATTACCAACTTTCGCATGCCATTCAGGAAGGCCTATGCCAGGGGTGTCCAACCTTGGCAACTTTAAGACTTGTGGACTTCAACTCCCAGAATTCCTCAGCCAGCAAAGCTGGCTGAGGAATTCTAGGAGTTGAAGTCCACAAGTCTTAAAGTTGTCAAGGTTGGACACCCCTGGCCTACGCCATGCAGTTGGAAGCAAACTTGCACAACAACTAAGAATTATTGATGAGTCAACTTGTTTTTCCTTTCCTACACAGCTTTTTGCCTGCAACTGGCAACATTAGAATATTCCAGCAGCTTGGGAGTGCATAATATATATAACATTATATCCAATCCATAATAATATCCAACATGATTCACAGTTGAATTACATAGCTATGCAAATCTCTAGTTTAGTTGGAAGGCAAGTTCATCAGTTTGTTTCATGTATATTCTGTACACACACATTCCTTCTCTCTCCTTTTCTCTTTCTCTCATACATACACAAAGATTATTTTTCCCCATCATCTTTGGACCTTTTTAATCCCCAAATCAAGAAATCATCAATTCTATCTTTTCTTCTTTCAGCAAAATCCATATAAGGTTTCCAGTCTGATGTTTTTTTCTCTGACCAGATCTCAGCCAGTCCTTGAGTATTGGAGATTTGTCTTTAAATGAATCCAAACTCTAGCTCCTCTTTAGGACAATGATGGTTTATTCAATATATCAGCAAACAACAAATATTCTAATCAGGCAAAAATGGCTAAAAGCCAGGCAAGGTTAATGTTGGGTTCCAGTTTGCTCTCTTTCTTTTATTATCATTATTCTGAGACACCCCCACCCCCACCACACCCAGGTCTATAAGCAATTCTACTCCTGGCCACGCCTAACCTATTATCTCTAAATGCTATTAACCCTATGTCTACATCCCTAACCTATTCCGACCCTCACTAACTGATCCCCACCTGGTGTCACTTTCACAATGTCTTAACTCAATGCTTAATTACCACCTATATGTGCCCCAAGCCCCTCTAACAATATGTACCACAACAATACATGAAAAAAGCCATTCCCAGCCCCACAGTTGTTTCAGAACCCATCCTGCAATCTGCAGTCGCTTCAGAATCCATCCTGCAGCTCACAGCTCTGCTGAGACATTCTAAAGCAACCTTCAACCCCATCCGGTAGCACACAAGGAGCAATACAGATCAGGTGTCAGCAGAGCTAAGGTGATATTCTCCACTGCCAGCTGACTTGCTGTGAGGTGTGTTCGGAGCTGACGGGCTCCGTAGTGAACTCGGAGCCCGACACCAGATTTGTCAGTTTAGCCATTTCTGCAAGTTCAGTTAATTTTATAATTCAATCTTCTACTGTATTTCATTGCCTTTCCAACTTTTTGCATATGGTCACCTTGCCAGTTTCCATATACAATACGAATTTCCACTATTTCTTATCTAAGTCCCTTCCATAAAAACCCATTGGAAACATTTCTAGTTTCACTCTGATATTAAACCGCAATATCTTTTGGATCGTTGTATGGATTGGAAGGCAGATCCATGGATTAAAGTGAAGGCTGTGGGCTTGACATAGTAAAAGAGAAATGGATGGGATAAACAGCCAGAAATGGTCTTTGCAGTAATGTTCCTCCTCACCTTCCAAACTGAGAAATAATTTTAGATTGGCATTATGCTAATCTGACACCCTTCCAAATTTAGTGAGACCTCAATTCTCATTGACATGGCCTTTAATACATCTGGAGGACACCAGTTTGGAGAAGAGTGAAAGTTTACATTTGTGATGAAATCAAAAAAGTGAAAGCATGTGGCAATGTGGCATTCACCCAGAATATGCGAGAGACACCAATATTCATAAAACCATTCCATCAAAAAGCAGCATTTAACCTCAGAAAAAAATTATGTTCAGTGAATGTTTTAGGGAACATTTCATTAAACTGAACCGTTCCATTTGAGAAAGAAGTGGTTTTCCACAGGAAAGAAGAAATGGCTAACATTCCAGTATTCACTTGTCAGAGGTTTTCATACTTCTGCCCTTGAAAATAAATACATTCTTCCAACCGCTTGGATGTGAAGAGCCCTGAAGAGGCAGTGGCTTTCCAGTCTATGCACAGCTGATGCTCCAAACAGCATCGATGACTCAACACAAACATCTGTCCTACACAGCTGGCTGTAAGACTGGAGAATGACCCATGAGACAGAATTATAGAAGTCAGAGAGAAGCATCTTGGGTTCCCAACAAATATATCAATAATTCGAGTCAGAAATCACAAGCTTCTGTCGATCTCCCAATTACCTCATTCCAAATTATATACGTTTTGCTGGCTCTATATTTGATCATCAGTGCCTGAACTGTTCCTACAAAGGGCTATATAGCTTTCATAGAAGAAAAGGTTGTATGTATGAGACTGTAACAAAGGAGTCCTGATGAATGTTTGAGGCCAGACAGGATACCTTCAGAAAATGATGCAGTTGTCCCATAAATTTTAATTGCTGGTTTCAGCCAGCTGATTAAATCATGGTATCCAGTATTGACACAATTCAGGATACACCTGAATTGTGACCCTGACACTCAAGGCCTAATCTCAGTCTACACAGGTTTAATCTCTTGTCACTGCAGTTTGTTCACTTTTGTAGAGGGAAAAAATAAGAGTTGGCACCAGCAGATGTATTGAATAAAGACAATCCTTTATTGTATTTTCCTTTATTATAATTATGTCATATAATTATTAAATTATAATAATTTCCAACATTTATTACGGTTATTTATTAGATATAGAAAGGTAAAGCACCATACCTGAGGTCATGCTAGAAACATAACATCCATGCCATAACAAACATTTGGCGGTTATCAAGCAAAATGTCGCATGGCTACACTGGACTTCCACCGTTTTCATTGCAGTTATTAAGCAAATCAAGCATGGTTATTAATTAAGGCATCCTGTGACTGAAATTTGCCATTTTAATGCTGGCTTCTCCATGGATTCTGTTAGAAGCCAGTTGTGAAGTCTACAAATAGTGATCATGTGACTCACTGTGAGGGTCATAAACACTGGGAAGTTGCTAGGGATTTATGATCAAAGTGGTTGGTCATCTCACTACACTGGGCAGCAGAGAAGTCCAGCAGGATTCAGAGTGACTGGACAACTCTTTTTAAAGCTGTCCACCTTCACCTGAAGGAGGGATTAGAAAAGGTATCTTTGCCCCTGTCTCACAACATCTGGTTAGATGGCATATCATTGCCTTAGCGGTTGCATATCAAAAAAAAGAAAAGTTATCATTGGAGTGTGGAACATCTGCATATTAGAGACAAGGTACCAGGTCCTCAAAGATGAACAGCACTTAGAGCAGTTGAATTTCAACGTTATAGCAATGTTAGAGTTGATATCACTGCACTCAGGTTGCAGATTAGGGTGTACTTCAGGCAGCAGCAAGTGGATATACATTCTTCTGGGAAGGGAAAGCAAAGAGAGAGAACAGAATTCACAGAACAGGTTTTGCAATCAAAACTTCTGCTGAAGAACGTCTCCTCTCTATCCACTGGAACAAATGAAAATACAGGTAGCCCTCTACTTACGGTGCTTCGTTTAGTGACCATTCAGTAATAATGGCACTGAAAAAAGTAACTTATGACTATTTTTGAGAATTAAGACCTTTGACAGCAGCTCCATAATCACGTGATCAAAATTCAGATGCTTAGCACTTGGTTCATATTTATGACCATTGCTGTGTCCCAAGGTCATGTGATCACCTTTGGCAACCTTCTGACCAGCAAAATCAACGGGCAAGCCAGATTCACTTAACAACTGGGGTTACTAATCAACTGCAATGATTCACTTAATAATTGTGGCAAGAAAGGTCATAAAATGGGGCAAAACTCAACCTAACCAATGTCTCACTTAACAGCAGAAATTTAGGGCTCTATTGTGGATGTAAGTTGAGGACTACCTGTATTGTGAAGTTTCGCTTTCTTCTCAGCAAGGTATATCACCCTTGTCAGTGGTCTATACACGAAGTCTCATGGGTCCAGATGAAGACGAGGAAGATTTCTACGAAGACCTGGATCAGATTTTTCGAACAACTCCACCAGCAGCAAACACATTAATTTGGACAAGTTCAGCGCTAGAGCCAGGACAACTAGGATAGAGTTCTTGGGAGTCATGGGGTGGGAAAACTAAGCAGCAATGGCTTGCTGCTTCTGAGCAAGTGTACCGAGCCCAACCTGTGCGTTGCTAACATGTGTTCAGACTTGCAAACAAGTACAAAACAACCCCAGGTCCATGTTATCACCGCCTTCTTGACCATGTCACAGTATGTCAGCATGTCCTAAAAGATGTCATCACTTAGCCCATGCATGGTGCTGAGTACTGGACATATCACAGGCTGGTCTGGTCAGTCTTCAACCTGTGCACCTAGTCCCGTTACGCCGTATGGGCTGTCAGAACATCATTCCACATCAGCAGACTGCAAGATCCAGGCCACCTCTAAAGTTTTCAAGTTGTATTTAATGAATTAATTCCGGCAATCTACCACTTGTTAAGGCCTGTTCTGAAAAGTGGACAGAGTTAAAGGTATCATCATGCAGACTGCATCAAGTGTACTCTATTTAAAAAGCCAGATGTACCACTAATAGTTTAATGAAAACCACGAGACCGTTACAGTTGCCCTCAGGACCAAGAAGTTTAAACATCTACAGTCCAAAGAACAGGCAGAACGGACTAGTAGAGAAATGCAAGACTAGTAATTGCACAGGAAGGCTAGCAGGTGAAATGCTATGAAGAGATGCATCCGATCAGCCTTTTGGTTTAACCCTGTATGGTTTACATTTAATATGCTTTTGATATTGTTTTAATTGACAATGTATTAAACTTACACATTTCCGATGATTCTAAATAACATTTACCTCATCTCCAACTGTAAATGCTTGTCTTTATTAGGGACAGCTCTGTGTGTGTGTGTGTGTGTGTGTGTGTGTGTGTACACATATACAGATAAACTTTAAAATCATATTTGATGTAATTATTGAGTACATTTTTATAGAAATGAGCGTGGTAAAGACGACACAAGATGAAAAGCACTGATCTCCATATGAGAAGCAATCACAGGCTATTAAATAAAACTAAAAGCAATAAATAAAAGCTTTTTCTCAAAACATATGATTGTATTCAAAATTTATTTTTAAACAAAACAAGACAATCTTAAATAAACATGGTATTCTTAACATGTTGACAGACAATTCTAGATTAAGCATTTTGAACCATTGCTTTTTCTGTCATAGTGCCCTTCTACAATATTTTTAAGGTTTTTTTTTCCAAAATCAACCCCGATTTCTTATACAAGAAATTAAGTTGTTTATTAAGGTGAAGCATCAGTTTCCTTTAAATCATAAAGGTTTCACTAATGCACACACACACACACACACACACACACACACACTCGTACTTCTCTTACATAGTTCTTCATAGGTCTCTCACACACACATATGTGCACACACATACACACATTGAAGTCTGTCCAGCCTTTTTGGTTTTTGTATTACACTGCACATGGTGATCAGCATCAAGCCAAGTCAGCTAAGCTTCACTTTAACAGTGCAATGGATGGCATCAACCAAACTTCATAGAACGAACAGAAATATATCAACGTCATAAGCAAAATTAAGCTAGGTATGAGTGATAACAACAAACATGATAAAAAAACACAAGTGGAATGGCTCATAACCAGACTAGTTTGCAATCTGCAATCTTCCTCAGGAAGCAGCTCTTCCCGATTCACATGTAAAGAATGAAACATGCATTAAAAGCCTTCGTTCAAGGGGAAAGATGCCCTTCAAAACAATTTCTGTAATGTCATAAGGCAAACAAAGCTCTGGGGAATGTTTCATAGGATTTGTCTGCACACAAAAATGTGCATGCTCAAACACGCACCTTATTACTTTACACTGTGTGTATACCAGACAATTAAATGCACTGGCTCAGTAAATTGGAAAAACATCCAATTCCATAAATACTCATAATTATTGCTAAAATGCTACAAATTATGCTCTTTATCACAGAAGTGTCACAACCTAGGACTTAAAGCTGTCTTATTGGCAATGGATTTTGCAAATGTCCTTTATGGTGATAACATGCCATGCCCCTTATTTTTTGGGGGGTGGGGGGTGGGGAAGCAACGTAAGTATGAATACAGAAGAAAACAAAAGGCTTAATGCAGTGCCCCTCTCAATTTGCTTTGTGATCAAAGTCACAGTTAAACAAGTCCAGTTCACCATGTTAAGAGCAATCCAATAATGGGTGGGAGAACAAACTGAGTTAAATGGGGTGGGGAGAGGGGAGAGACAGCATGCATTTACAAATTGGTTATTATCTAGTATTTTTTTCTTTTACCGTAGCAATTACAGTTTGAATACAAAAACCCAATTGAAAGACCAGATTAATAGAAGGAAAAATCCAAAAAGAAGATCCAGTTGATAATTAAAGCTTACAAGTTCAAATCAGTAACAGCAAATTCACTTTGCCTTTGAATATACTGACATCTATTGCAATTTGATACTTAAGGATGACTAGTGTAGACAGAAAGATGCCCACTTTAAAAATAAATAAATATCTGCTTCATGAAGTTACATTCTTAAGAAGACAGTAAGAAAATAGGTCATATGTGAAATGTTTCTGAAATGCATCCCCTCTCCCCGTAACTATCAAATGTTCACTTACAGAGAAACAAAAACACCCCTTTAAAAAAGTCAGAATGGGAATGGAGATGATTAGCTAGGCTAATTACAGCACAGTGATTAAAATGGTTCTAGACAGAACCAGTTAGAGTTGGCCAAAAGATGCCCCCCATTGAAGCACTAATTCTTCCCATGTTCCACATCCAAGTTCTGGCTCACTGCAGAGAGACCAAAATAATTTAATCTGTATATACCCAGACAGAGATACACATTTTGCTATTCCTAAAGCCGAGTTACCTATTCATATGTGCTCTGCAGCAATCGCAAGAGGTAGGCATAGATCATCTAAAAAGCTTCTCTCCTTCTGCCCCACCATTTGTGCTTTCCAAAGCTAACTGCTCTTGTATTTACATGGTTAGCCTTTTAGTGAATGCAGTCCAATGACCAGAAAACCATCTGGAACAAACGAATAACTGTGCTTGGCATACATCCCATAGATTTTGCAGTGGACCTACGCAGAATTTATTCCCAGTGGATTATGTCCTTTGATTAATAGAGTAGCTTTTGCTATACTGAAAGATGCTGTTTGTAGAACTTGCTGCAGAACATTCCTAAGAAAATCCTGGAACCAATCCTCTTGATTTGATTTTGTACATAAAAACAAGGTACCATTTGGCCAAGACTATAGATGTAGTTTTTTTTCACAGATGCAAGTGCCATGCAAAATAAATTAGAGAACAGATATGAAAACATACAGGTAATAAAACTATTGAAGGTAGATCTTTTAAAAGCATTTATATAAACATAATTTGTGATACTTTCTCTTTTCTCTTTTCTTGAAATACACAGTCACAAAGCTGTGGCTATACATCAAGGATCTCTTCTGCAGTGCCTCCACAGCGTAATCTGTAGCGTCCTGTCCTCCAGCTAATAGTAGGATCCCACAAAGCTGAGAGGAAAATGTATATCGTCATGGATTCTCTGATGAACCATGCAACTGCATAGTCAAGTTTTGAGAAACACAGAGCACTGCCCTAAGGGATTATATGAACAGAAGTTCATAATTAGTAACAATTTCACCAACTAATTTAAATATTTACTTAATAAGCTTAAATTAAAAAAGATTACTATAAGATGCAGAAAAAATAAGTAGCTTAGCAGCTACTTTTTAGCTATTATTTCTAATACTCCAGGCGAATCTGTAGCTCATATTTTTAAGAAACAACTATTCTAAGTTAATTAGGAACTAAAGGCACTATTAGAATCTTTAATAAAAGTATGCATGTCAACACTTTTAGTTTTACACAGACTAATTAGGATCCTGAAAACTTTGCATAAATCATTTAACATGGTGCTTTCACTATGTAGACCCACTCTACATTTGTGGTACAAAGAGGCTAAATACAGGTAGTCCTCGACTCATGACCACAACTGGGACCAGAATTTCCATTGCTAAGCAAGGCAGTTGTTAAGTGAGTCATGCCTGATTTTACTATCGTTTTGCCATGGTTAAGCAAATCACTACAGTTGTTAAATGAATCTGGCTTCCACTATTGACTTTGCTTCTCAGAAACCAGCTCAAATGATTGCAAATGATGATTATGCTGGTTGCTAAGTGTCTGAGTTGTGATCGTGTGACCGGGGCGATGTTGTGACTTAAGTGTGAGAATCACTATTTTTTAGTACCACTGTAACTTTGAATAGTTACTAAACAAAAGGTTGTAAGTCAAGGACTACCTGTAACCGCAGCCAAAAAGCACACTCCTTCTTCAAAGTCTTCTGGGTACATAAATGGATCACCAGAAGACAATTTTACTATACTAGCTTCATGTTATGGACTCAGAGGGACATGCTGAAGGAACCCTACATAGCCTTGTTTCTACAGTGTTTACAGGTAGTCCTCAATTTATGATCACAACCGAGACCAAAATTTATGTTAAGTGAGAAATTTGTTAAAAAAAATTTTTTTCCCCATTTTACGACTTTTCTCGGCACATTTGTTAAGTAAATCACTGCAGTTCTTAGGTTAGGAACACAGTTGTTAAGTGAATCTGGTTTCCCCATTCACTTTGCTTGTCAGAAGGTCGCAAAAGGGGATCTGAGCCCCGGAGGCTTCAACCATCATAAATGGGGAGTCAGATGTCAAGCATCCGAATTTAAACCATGTGACCGTGGGGATGTTGCAGTGGTCATCAGTGTGAAAAATGGTCATCTCACTTTTCTTCAGTGCCGTTGTAACTTCAAATGGTCACTAAATGAACTGTTGTTAAGTCAAGGACTACATGTACATGCATAATTACTCTTTGTGACACTGTTTGCTTAAATTCCTCATCCAGATTTCAGACACCTAACCCCCAGCTTTTATGACATTCCTTCTCTGTCCCAGAGATTTTTTAACTCTCTAGATTTTTTTTTGGGGGGGGGGGAGAGGGGGGAGAACAGACAACATAAGAAAGAAAAGGAATTAAGCAAAACCTTAGATGTCTTCAACAGAAGATCTTTCCACTCAGATAACATCCCCATTGATTATAATCCAAATACCCTCAGTTAGATGTTAATTATTACTCTTAATAATATATATTATCCAATTTGTATATAGGACAGATTGCCAACTCAAATTTCTGGCTCATTTAATCCAAAAAAGTTGGTAGATGTCTTTGAGAATATTTGTGACCTTCAATCTTTCATATCAATCAAATGGCTAAATGTTTTAAAATGTTCTATTGCATGAAACTGTGCTACTCATGACACAAAAATACATTAGTATTTGCATTTTGCATAGTCTTCGTTCTGAATTTACAGATACACTTAAAATGTTATAATGGTTTTAAAATATTCATGCAAAAAAGCATGGTAATTAATTTACAAAAGAAATTTTATTATATCTGAGTCTCCATTTAGCAGAACCTACCTGGACAGCCCTGAGTTGAATGTAGTCAAATATAAACCATGCCAAACAATGACACATAAAAAACACCATTATATCCCATTTGAACATATGATGAACTGCCCATCCAATAATCAAACTCGCAACAAAGCATTCTGAGATTGGCTCACAGATTATTGTGGCTGGAAGCATGTTAATCCGTAGTTTGGCCCACCTATATTTAAGAAATTAAAAAAATATATTTAAACAGGAGAAATTAATATAACTGCATTCAGAAATTGATAAATGAAAGTTAATTTTAAAAGACTTCTGCTGATCTACGGGAAATCTGATATAAAATGGATTTTTTAAAGCTGGTATTCTTTCCTTTTTGAGCATCAAAGGTAAGACTGCAATTTTATTTATTCTTATTTAGGAGTGGACACTACAGAATACTCTGTATCTCAATGCTGAACTACAAGAATTGGAGTTAGAGTAATGCTGGATTAAAAAGCAAATGAGATTAGAATTCCTTAAAGGGTAACATTTTCAGGCTGACAATGAATTAACTCATTTTACTTTATGGATTACATTGTACTAACAGCCACATTTTAACAGTTGCCAGCACTTTTTCTTAAATAAAATATATGATTAGATGAAAACAGATTGACGTAGATCTAATAAATTTTACCTCGGTAAACTTGAATTTGAAGAAAACAAGGGGACTATAATAGAGTGACAGATCTATAAACAATAATTTACCTGTTGAAAATCTAACTCAAATCCTAACCCTACATCCTTCACATTAAATACTTCAGATCCAACTCTGTGTAGTTTGCCACAACTCTGCAATATCATCTACCATGTTAGAACTAACACAAACCAGAAACGAATCTGAAGTTAATTGTGATTTCTAGCACATCAAACAAACAAATAGATTTCAGAATTAGCATCAAGGACAATCTGCTGAAACCAGACTTCTCTAGGACAAATACCAAATCCAGGTACAATCAAAATCATTATGCTCTGACTCGTACATGATTGCTTTTTAAATGCTCATATTTAGTAACAACCAACTTAGAGCAGAAGAGTCATTGCTTTGATGTAATTGTGTCCACATACACCCCAATCAAATCTTTTCATTTACAAGCTCACACAATACAAACAAAATTCAACATAATATGTATTGTAGCTTACAATGTAGAAGGTAATTGATTTCATCTTCATTTGTTTCATTCCCAGCATAATTTTGTGTCTGCCTTTACTTAATGAATCTCAGGGTTTTAGTTTTTAAAAAAACGATATCTTTCATGCCTAAGCTGTTTGTACATTTTTCTCTACAAAAGATGATTCGCCTAAACTAATTATGACTGGCATGCAGCTGGCCACTATGTTAATAATGCATATAAAGACCACTTTCATCTGACATGACTTGAAAGCCAAATTCGAGTCTAGATATTAATTACAAAATCAAACAAAATAGAGAATGTTTCAGAAAATTTGAAATATTTATTAGTACATGGCTTAATTAATTTATTAATACAATTTTAATCACACAATATTAAAAAATGAAATCCAAATAAGCTGTCAAAAATCCACAGTTGACTGAAAAAAACTCAAGAGTGAATAGAATTATATATTTTATTCATTTTGAATGGAACTTCTTTGACCTAAAACATATGCCAAATTGAAGGTGTCAATAAATGAGATAATAAAAAGTTGGATTTTTTTTACCTTATCATTCTGGACTGAAACTGTGAAATTGAATAAGAGCCAGAGTTTTGCATTGCAACTTGTGAAGCCATTTGAAATTTCCAACCTCTGAAAGAAGGAATATAACCAAGATAAATAATCACATTGTTGAAGGATGTTGGTTAGCCATTTTTTCTTTAAACATTGGAAAGTTAAACACTAATTGAATTTGCTTTTTAAATACTTCATAACTACTGTCACGGTGCTTTAGATTTGACCCTAAAAGCCATTCTATACAAACAAATTAGAACGGTTGTCTGTGTCTTACATTTCTAATGCTCTCATACAAACTGAGCAGGGCAGCTCTAACTAAACAAAAAACAACTATAGGCACAGTTTAAATATTCTTTAAACACATATAATTAGAATACCATGTCAGGAGAAAGTTTTCTGTTTAACATGTAACTTTTCTATATTTCACATAGTTTATATGTGAGTGGCTATTAATTCATTTAATCAATACAATAAATCAATATAATCAAAATATATAGACACTGAATGATTAACCACAGGACCAATATCATGATTGCTTATTTCTTCTAATCATCCTGTTAACTAGAAAAACATGAATAAAGTTTCAGATTTCTTTGAAAAATAAATGAGACAAATTCCTTTCAGATGTAGGAGAGCTTTAGCTAAGTGCTGTAAATAATTATATGAAAATAGAGAACATCTAAAGAATTGCCCCAACATCCCTTATTGCAATTTTTAAAAACAGTCTATGTCAGAAGTCTCAAAATTGCATTTTGAGGGTCATACTGCAATACACATACTGCCAAGAGACCAGAGTTAAATATAAGAAAAATATTTATGTTTTGCAGTAATTTAATAAATTTATTTTTAATTGTATGCAGTTATATTTTTGAAATTTTGATATTACTGTATGAAAAAGCTTTAGTGTTGCAACCTTCAGACTAGCAAATGAGTGCTAAGGTAGCACCCATAACAATTTAAGTTGAAATCCTTAGTTCATAGGCTAGTTTACTCTTCTGATGGCATAGTGACATGGGTAAGTGATCCTTTTTACTTTCTTTAAACCCTTAATAATATGTGCTAGAACTCTACTGTAAAAAACAAGAAAAAACATGGCAGATGATGATAAACACTAAAGGTAAACTTTTCCTGAGAACATTATCATCATACCTGTCAGCTATTGCTTTAGCCATAAAGTAATCTTCAGCAATATACTGTGCAAAAGCTATAAGTCCTCCAGCTTGGTCCAAAACATCTTTTCGCATCAAGCAAGACATCCCTGTTACACATTTAAAGCCAGTTATGTGGGCAGAAATGTAGGTCCTTGGATGGGAAGTACCAAAATATACCTTTAAAAAAAAGCATGCCTTGGTCATGGTCCTGTAGTGCCCCTTACATTTAACACTTGCACAGATATTCAAATATCTGCCTGCACAAATTACAGAGGTCGCACAGTCTTAATAAAGATATGTAGTAAATGTTTGAGCTTCCTTGGATTTTTCCAGCCATTTGTAACATCTTGCTCATTTATATACAAAAGAACTTTCTCATTATGCAGTCATTCTTATTATTTAATGCAAATCTCTAAATAAAGATTGCCATTGTTTCTGTATTGATCTGAATGTAGATTATCTTAAAACTGAAGTTCTTAAGAGTACTTCATCACTTCTTCTGTTAGTGAACATATAGAAATTGATAAACAATTATTCATTTACCTACTTCACATGAAATGAGCCCACAACATAAAGCAGTTCAATGAATTTATCTATATTGTCACTTTTCAGTTTTTTTGTTCATCTACAAAAGTTTTTTTCTTGGTATTAGTTAAATGACTACAAGGTCAACGTAAGTACAATAGAAATTATTGGGTACAGCAATAAAAGGGGAAAATGGGAGAAAGAAAAGAGGGATGCAATAAAGTAAAAAGTATTACAAATATTTTTCTCTAATACTATTTTTTCTAATCCAATAACAGTAAACTATTTCTTTGTACTATATATGATGTTTGTACTTGAATTAGCAACAAAAATGTTGTGACAGCAAGCACTATTCAATTCAGCATTAAGGCGTAAAGTTAACAAAGCAAAAAGCCTGAAATTTCAAATTAGAGAGCAACATCTGCTCAGGAACTAACTACAAACAATTGATTCCTTTATTGTCAATGTGCCATTGTATATGAATTAACGCTGCTATATTTGCCATTTAGGAAACTTGAGTTCATGCAATCCTTTATAAATCTGTGAGTTCATCCAAATTTAAAAATTACTACCTCTGTGGTACTAACAATGTATTAAAATTCAGAACTCCAAAGAAGTTATTAAACGCTGCAAGCAATGGCCTCCTACAAAAATATATGCTACAATGAGTGAATCATCAGGAGGAAATGCAACAGCCTTTTCACTCAAAGCTATTAGAAAGCCCTCCATGTAAAATGCTACATGTAAAAGTAATAAACTTTTTGCATAATGAATTGGCAGCAAAGTACTGATAGTTAAATATCACTATTCACAAATATCAGACTATCTAGAATAATATTTTGGAGTTAATATATGAAGGGAAAACATGGAACCAATTTTACTACAATAGTGAATATTTTTTATAGTAAGATGTTTACATTTACTGATTCTTTTTTCAGCTTTAAACTATTATAATTTACAAAAATTTAAGTCTACGAAACTGAGCAAACAAACAAAAACTTACCTGTTCTAGAGTGGCAGCAAAGCCCTGTCTATCTGCTACATAAGGCAGGCCATGAACCAAACCAACTTTTTCAGTCATTTGATTGGCCATATCTGTAAGTGTATCTGGATTAACTGAAAATAAGAACGCTGGTTAACATCAATGGCTTAATGTTTTAAAAAGAAAAAGTTACTCTCAAGTATCAGGTTACTACCTCACAGTATGAAATCTTATTATCTAACAAAAAACAACAACCCCAATGTGTTTTCCTAGTTCTGGCTGCTTTGCTGAACATTATAAAAGTGAGGGAAATTAATTTTTTGTTACAGAGTCCTAATTTGACTTGATAACTCAGTAATTATAGCAGTAATCAGAGTCCGGAGAATAAATACCATCCAACTGAGCTAGTTGCTATCCTGCAAATAGCAAATGCAAGAATTGAAAGGAAAAAAAAAACACTATTGTGGGAGTTCCCCAATGACTTGCCTCCAGGACATCTAACTTGGAATCTGAAAGAAATCCTGTTCCATCTAGATACATAAATGGAAAGTTGGCATACATTCATAACATATTTATATCCTACTTTTATTTTTGGATCACTCAAGCAGGTGTACATAATGCTCATGCCTCCTATTTTCCTCAAAATAACCACTTTGTGAGATGGATTGGGCTGACATAGAGCATGGTTGTCCCAAGTACATCTTTCATGCCTTAGGGTCATCAAACCAGCACTAGCATCATTTTTATTATTTAAGAATTACCTTCTTAGAAATAAAGATGAAGCTACACAGGTAGTTATTGTGCAATGACTTGCCTTGAAACATGCCAACCCTTCTAGGATAGATAGATAGACAGACATTGTAGAGCTCAATTGGAAGACTACACAGGATCGCAAGAAGCAACCCCAACAGTTTGTCTCAATTTTTCCTAATGAATACAATGATATTTTTGAACAGTAATTTCCATTACTGATTTTGAGAACAGGCATTCTTCCCCTCATGACTGTCTGCTAGGGAATGATTTAAAGCATGGGTGTCAAACTCACTGTGTCACATTGTTTCGTGACACTTTTCCCAATTGCAGAGCTGAAGTGGGCGTGTCCTACACATGATGTATATGGCCATTGGGCTGCCAGTTTGACACCCCTGACTTAAAAGCTCCAAAAAAATCAAACAACCATCTGACAGTATTTGCTTCCATATGTTTCATGTTACCTGTGCCTATGAGAATGACTATAATTCTATTTCCACAAAATTTCTAATGTCTTCTTGGCAGAATGTAATTTGATTAAGTGCATGATACCAGCAACATTTAATATTATTATGTTACTTATTTCAATAGCTTCAATCAGGAACTTTTCCAAAATAACATTCTGTGGCACTGAAAGAAATCACTTACCTCTAATGCCACTATCACAGATCCATATGAGATCGTATTTGGCAACTTCATATGCTGGCATCAAATTGTTGATCTTTGGATTTATTCCAACTTTTTTACCACCTTAAAAATAACATCTAAGTTGTTAGTCATTACTACTAACGAGACATAAGTATTGTGCAAACTCTGCTGAATTTATTCATCCATCTATCCATATACCATACAGAGTTGCTTGAAAAAGGTAAGGTACCTTTATTCAAATTGTATGTTTCACTGTATCTACAAGAGAACAGAACCTAACACAGCCTCTACAATAGTCTAAAGTTCATGGTACTCTTCTGCAAATTTGATTGTATACTTCGTATTTGTGTGCAGTTGTTTATAGGTTCAAAATATGAAAATATGGTAGATTCAGAAGTTTGGATATCTTTTCAGTCAGGAGTTTGTAACATCTCATTTTCCAGAAATAAGCTTCCAAATTTTTCTTTAGTCTTCTAGATCAGAAATTTTCTTAAGTCTCCTACATGCATTGATTGCATGTTTAAGCTTTCTTCATAGATTTTAAATAATATTCAAGACTGGAGGTTTAAACTTTCCTATAAGTACATCATGGAGTTATTTTCGACTATTATTTTCAGCTTCTTCATTGATTGTGGGATACCAGGCTCCTATGATTTCTTAATATTTTGTCAAACTCACTCTTTCTTCAACCTACACAGCATTTCCTGTGATAGTAGCTGTCACATAATCACTAAGCAAAACAAAGTCACTCTTCCCATGCTTAATGGTTGGCAAGGTTTTTCTTCTTCAAATACTTTACTCTTTTTGCCCACCCACCCCAGTTGTATTTTGCCTGGTTATCGCTGAACAATTCAAGTGTTGTTTCATTGTTCTAAAGCACTTTGTTCCAAAACATTTCAAGTTAATCATGCTTTTCTTCTGCATATTTTGCACAGTGATTTTTATATTGAGATCAAAGAAGAGATTTCATTTGCCAAGTCTCTCATGCAGATCACTGCAATCCTGTACTGTGAACATGTGAACAACTCCAGTGGCAGCAAAACTTGTCAGCAGCTTATCTGCATTGGTCTGTGGGTTCTGTTTTGCAAACCTATCTGGTTTTCATTTCTAGCATCAATGTTTCTTAGTTTTCAAGATCTATGTTCTATTGTTCCATGTAACTTTCATTTCTTAACTTTTCTCAGGCTGAAAATGCAGACCTTTCACAGTCACACCCTGCTTTGCATTGAGTGAATTACCTTCACTTTCATATGCTCTGAAAGCTGCTTAAAGGAGGTCTATGACTGTTGAAAGCAGAAAGAGGAATCTCAATTTGAGAAATGAGAAGTCATTCATCTGTATACGTGTTTTAACATACTTAACTATACACCAAATGAGTCAATCGTCTTTTGAGACCTTATTAACAACTTTATAGTAAAAATAAAATCACACTGAATCAACTGAAAATGTTGTTCAACTTTTATACCTGCTATATTCTTTGTCAACTAGACATAATAGTACGTATACATTCAGATTTAAAGACCGAACTGTGTTTAACTCTATAACATGTAGATGTAGTGTTAAATTCTGTTCACTTAGTATTCATTGAAACATACAGCTTGATCAGGGTAGGGTGTCTTAAGTTTTGTCTGCAACTACTTGTGCACACACAACTACTCATGCACGCACAGTTTTATGAATAAAACTGAGATAAATATTCGTGCTTGTGGTCTTAAGCTCTTCACCCAGCAACTTTATCCAGAATTCTTGCCTGTGACCTGAAGAATGATATTTTGCTATAAATGTATAATATATATAAGCTATAGGTTTAACAGAAGTAAGCAAATGCAGTAATTCTTATTTGGTTCCTTCTGTAAGGATCAGCAAAACAAACCAAGAAACCTTCACATAGATTTTACTTAGGGGCAAATCCAAACTGTTCTTTCTTGGCTCACTTAGTAATTTTAGTCGTATCCCTTTCTCTTAGCTCAAACTACCATACAGAGCTGCTGTTATGGAAATAGATTCATTAGCATAGAGTAATATAACTACTGCTCAGTCCTGTTCTCAGAAGAAGCCCAGCAGGAAAAACGTATAGGAATAACATGCCACCAGCACACTGGTTCATTTTCAGTAAGGACAAATGACATTTTTACTACTAGTTTGGATGGAGAACCTAGGGAATTGTACTTGAACTCTCATATGCTTTTATAATATACACAAATAAATTTGTAGAAATTTCAAAATTTCAAAATTTCCATGAATTATGAATTATGAATCAACACATATTTCAATACAAAAATAACTTTCTGTCAAAGTGGAAAGAATATTAACTTATTCCAGATTTCTCTCCCTCCTTCAGTCAGTTTCTTTAACAACTTTTCTAAGCAATTATTAAAAAGGAATTTTATAACTTTTCTTACCTATAAATAATCTTGCATCAATGTTGGGGTATTTTCCAAGCAGCTTTTTACAGACATCAATGGCAGGATCATCATGATCTTGCACACAAAGAAGCACTTCATACTGGGAGCAAAGAGAAACAATGCAAGATGTTATATGTATTAATTTAGCAAATGAATTTATCAACAATTCTTACCCATTTTGGACAGTTTACAATATACTAGCTAACAAAATGACAAAACTCTAAAAGTCACTAAAAATTTAAGAAGATATTTGGAGCCTCTCCTGAACTTTAATAAGGGGCATGTCTCAATTCCAATAGATGTTTATTCTATAAAGTAGGCCTCACAACAGAAAAAGGCGAATAGTACATATTTCTACAACAAAGCCTGCAAAAGACACTCCATATGTTATTTAAAATCATAGGTGGGATTTAAAATATTTAACAACCGGTTCTGTGGGCGTGGCTAGGTGAGCATGGGTGTGTGACTGTGTGGGTGCGTTTTTTTCAGCAACCCCCCCCCTTTGCCCCTTCTGGGCCCCAGGGAAGCCTCCTGGGGGTCATTTTTGCTCCCAGAAGGCTTTGCTCCCCGGAGCTCAGGGGAAAAAAGCCTGGAAAGGGCACACAGCACCCCCCACACTCCATTTTGGGGCCTTCTGGGCCTCAGGGAAGCTGCCTGGGGGGGGGGGACATTTTTGCTTCCAGGAAGGCAAAAAATGGAGCATGGATGTGTGTGTGTGTGTGTGTGTGTGTGCTGCGCCCCCCCCCTCCATTTTTTGCTTTCCTGGGCCTCAGGGAAGCCTCCTTGGCGAAGCAGTAAGACAGCGGGGGAATCCCGGCACAGCTGATCATAGGAATAGCTGATCGTCGGGAGGGGGGGAAAAAGAACCTTAAGGAGTAGGGAAGAATGGGGCGGGGACAGCCAGGGACACGATTTGCCGGTTCTCCGAACTGTGCAGAATCATAACAACCAGTTCTATAGAACCGGTCCGAACTGGTAGAATCCCCACCCTTGCATAGGATGGACCATACAGGAAGAACATTTCTGCAGATAGCTTCTACCAAAGTTTTCTAAGGCATTGAAAGCATTTTTTTTTTTTTTGGCACAGGGTATATTGGAAACAGTTAAATAAAGATACCTGATTTTCACAATTATATTTTTATATATCCCTGATATTTAAACACACATCTTTGCTTTAGGAATCTTTTTAAAAGTGCATTTTAATAAACACAAATGGAATTTCAAAGGAAGTTTAAATTGCTATCAATATATATTTCTATAACTTGTCCTTTAATTTCTTGGCTTAGAATTAGTTTGGTTATATTGTTGAAGAAATTTAAGCAATACATTTTCTGTAGGAATTTAAGGTATTAAATGCTGAATGTGTATTAATGGAACTTGGATTAGAAGACAAGCATGTTTTTAATATTGGAGGAAGAAACATCAATAACCTGCATAATGCTAATTCTGTTATTCAAACATGCAAAAGATCTGAAAACTTTAGTAATGAAAGTTAAGGAGCAAGGTGAAAAAATGGAACTAAAATTAAATATAAAGAAGACCAAACTCATGGCAACAGATGGAACCAGCCTCAAAATTAGCAACGAAGATTCAACGTAAAGGAACAAGCAGTCAAGAAATATGTCACAGCCTAGCAATAGCAATAGCACTTAGACTTATATACTGCCTCATAGCACCCAGTCACAAACTGAGGAATGTGGTATATGCAGTACAATGCAGTAAGACAATGCAGATCTCAAACAAGGGAAAACAAAACTATCACTTCCCAAATATGTGGCACAACACAGGAAAACAAACCCATCAGGACAATATTCAGCAGTCCATTTGCATCTCAAAGGCCAAGGTTACTCTTTTGAAGACAGCAAAGTTCACATTCTGGACAAAGAAGACCATTGGTTTGAAAGATGGGTCAAAAAGGCTATCTATGCTAAAACTGAACAGCCCTCTCTCAACAGAGAGAGAGGCTTACCACAGGGATATCTATG
Organism: Pseudonaja textilis; assembly: GCF_049901715.1. Classification (NCBI taxonomy): domain Eukaryota; kingdom Metazoa; phylum Chordata; class Lepidosauria; order Squamata; family Elapidae; genus Pseudonaja; species Pseudonaja textilis. The sequence goes on from NC_141991.1 coordinate 175,434,862, forward strand.
TCTTGTCTATAACACAATCTTTTCAGCAGTCCCAAGAAGGTTCCACACTCATTTGCACTTTGATTCAAATGACCACGAGGGTACAGATAAATCCCCAAGTGGTCTCAACAACTCCCAGAGAGCTAAGAACCAGATGACTACAAAGAATATAAATCTTTCCATTCCCCAGCATTCAGTCAGAACTGAAGAGGCTTCTTGGATGAGAAGCGAAAAAAACAAAGGGAAAAAACAAGGAAATCCAGTTGCCTTTTGAAAAGCTCCTTTGGGAAAATGGCAATAAGTAAATCATTGGAAGACCTGAAAACAACAAGGCTAAGGATAGGTTGCCCTGGAGAAAATTTACCTATGTGGTTATTAGGAGTAAAAGAACTTGATGGCACATAATCAGTTAATGAATCAAATATCCTGGAATAACACTATACCAGGGCCAGATCAGCATTGTAGTTCTCCTCTGCGGGCCAGCAGCAGAAGTGGTGGCGGGCGGGATGGAATGGGGCAGGAGTCATGGAACGGATGCCTCCTGCAGCACCCTGCCAGCCAAAATGGGGCATGGGGGTCCACCTGCAGCCCCCCTAAGCCTCGTTTTTGCCCTCCATGGCCTCCTGCAGCATTCTGTGGCCGAAAACGGGCTGCATGACCCATTTTGGGCCCATATTTTGGCCCATTTTTTGTCCTGTTTTGGACCTGCTTTTGGCCCAATTTTCAGTCTGGTTTCGGTCAGCAGAGTGCTACAGGAGGCCATGGAAGGTGAAAACGGTCCGCAGGGCTTGCATTTGACACCCCTAAACTATAGTAAGCTTTCCATTTCAGAAAATAGAAAATATTTCCTTTTTAAAAAATAAAAAATAAAGTTTCATGCCTTTTGTAAATATAGCCAACATATACCTTTCATTATCACGGAGAAAACAGGAAAACATTACTTCTTTTTCATACAGAGTAGAATACAAAGTTATATAAAAGACACATATATGGAAAGTTGAAAGATATATAACCAGATTTAACCACAATGAAATTCCATTTGATACATTAAAAGGCTCTTTTATAAGTTTCTATGAAACTTAGTTTTTGATTATTAATATTCCCATAACAGGAAAAAACCATTAATGAGTAATATTTTAATATATGAACCATCTGCTCAACAGAAAATAATGCTTTAAAGTATCACTCAAATTATTGTGCTACATTATTGAAAAACATAATTTAAAACTTGTGTGCTATATTCAGTTCAAATAAAATGCCATGCAAGAAGAAAACAAACTTCTAAGTTAATCATTACTAAATACTTCATAGTCTCAACATTGTTAAGTAGAACGACTGGAAGGTTGAACTGTGTTTTTCTTTAAACCTGCTTGCTATCAATCAAAGTATTTATGCACTTCAAAAACACACGGTAGCTTAGAATCAAATTGGATAAACTACGCCCTTTTTTCCCATGTAAAAAGATGACTACTAACAGAAACCAGATTAAACTTTACACTACCACAATATCATGAGATTCTAACAGGTCCACCATGAAGATAAGATCAAACTAATGTAATTTCAATATGTTTTATCACATGCTATGAGTATAAAGACATCCAGTAGCTTTCAAAATAATTGCAAACTGATAAGACTTTCTCTTTTTACAAGCTAAATACTTCACTTTGCTTGCCACATATGGAACAATGTCTCCAACAAGACTTAAGATTCAGAGATGAATGAGATTCTTATGTGTGTGTGTGTGTGTGTGTGTGTGTGTGTGTGTGTGTGTTGTGGCCCCGATTCCCGAGGCTATGCTGTCAGAGGAAGAGGACCTGGAAGAGGAGGAGGAGGAACTGGGAATGCCTTCCTTCCCAGGACCTTCCTCCCTGATAATGCCTCAGGTTCCATCAGACAACCAAGAGGAACAGCCTGAGATTAATCAGGAGGAAGGCATATCAGAGCAGACCCTGACAGGGAGTAAAGAGGAAGAGTGTTGGCTCAATCCTAAGCAGCGTCATAGGGAGAAACGTGAGCAGCAACGTAGGAGGTGCGGGAGGGTCAGAGAGCGAGCTGAGTTATTGAGCCACACCCCACAGGGGATAAAAGTGGGTGTGTTTTCTCCTGAAACTTTGTACAGGACAAAGTTTAACCTTACTTCAGATTTTCTTCATGAATGACTATTTTTGTGGACTGCCTTGTGATTTTCTGTGAGTAAAACTTTATCAGTTCGGACTTGGCAGGCAGAGCGTGTTGGAATGCCAAGAATATTATCAGTTCCAAAGAATTAACTCTGTGAAGTCTGAGCCAGCTTGCCTGCCTGTGTTGGTGTGAGTTTGTACTCTTTCATATTTTGGGAAAGAGGAAAGGCGAGACAGAACAGTATGTATGTGTTCTGTCTCACCTGTGGCCACGAGGTGAGAGTCCAAATTTCCAAAGGAAAATACACAAACAGACAGGACCAGGAACAACAGAGTTAACTTCCTTTGGCTGAAGCAGTCCTTGGCAGTCTTCCAGGAGCTGCCTGCGAAGTCCGATAACGAGCAGAACCATAAATCAGAGGCAAACGCCGCAATGATAATTTTGTCCAAACTGCTAACTCAAATAAACAAGTTGACCCGAACAAGGATTCAGAGCTAACACGCCCCCTTATATTCCCTGAGGGGCGTGTCAGTCTCTTTTCTCAGTCTCTGATTTGACGTTTCCTTTTACGTTGTATTTCACGTTTCTGTCTGCGTCTTTGCCTTGCATCAGACCAGCATTTCTCGGCTTGATCCTCAGCCAAGGACTCTGGCACGCTCTCCTGATTATCTGCTGACACCTGAGGCACAACCAGGGAGGAAGATTCTGGGGAGGAAGATGATTCCAAAACTTCCAGCAAAGCAGGCTCAAACCTCAGAGCCAAATCCTCCTCTTCCTCCTGGCTCACGTCTGTGTCTCCCAACAAAGCAGGCTCAAACCTCAACGCCAAATCTTCCTCATTACTCGAGCCTGTGTCTTCTGACAGAACAGACTCAAACCTCCGAGTCACAACATGTATGTATGTATGTATGTATGTATGTATGTATGTATGTATGTATGTTATTCAGCTTTGTTCGGGTATTTTCCCACGTCATTATAGTTGTGCTTTTAAAGTTGTAGCAATGTTTCGGCAGAATCTCATCTGCCATCATCAGGCTTCTGTATTGTGTTCGTCTGTGAGTCAGGCTTTCACAGCCGTTTCTGTTTTAAATTTGGTGCTAGCCTACTGCTGTGCCAGAATGGTTTTTTCTTCATCCTGATTGGTTGGGAGTCTTGGTCTGTGTTTATTGGTTTTGGAGTTTGCTGTGTTCTGCTTGATTGGTGTTTCTAATATCTTCTGTCTGTTTTGTGGCTTTTTTTGTGTCTTGATTGGGTGGCAACATTGTGTTCCTGTATTGGAGGCTTTTAGTGTGGCTTGGTTCCAAGTAAACGGACGGCTATCATTTATTAGGAAGCTAGGTTTCATCTGGGTGCCTGGTTGGGGTGTGTTTGAGCTGGTGGTATCAGGGGGTTCTGTTTGTGCCCAGGTGTTTGCCTGGCTTGTGGTGTGGAGATTTTTTTGTTTAAGAGTGCAGGCTTCCAGATAATTGACAGTCTGGTGGAGTCATCTCTTTTATTCATGCTTTCAGGTCTTTTTTCAGTCTCTATGGCTTCTCTGATAATTCTGTAGCTGGGGTTTTCTATAGTGGCTAGGGTTTTGGTGCCATTGAAGTCGATGCTATGACCTGTGGCTTCCATGTGTTGGACTAGTGAGGAAGTGTGTTCCAGCTTTTTTACTGCATTTTTGTGTTCATCCAGGCAGGTACTTATTCTTCTTTTCCATGGAAAAGAGATCAAAACACAAACGACCCAGGAGATTAAAGCACAAGATCCGGGATATCTCCACAACAAAACTCACAGACTGGATTCTCTATAGGACTGCCTTGGCTCAACTGCCTCTGAGTCTCACCTATATAAGAATCTTGGTGGGATTCTGAAAGCTGGAATTCTTGACTATTGCCCCCATGTTTTGAAATTCCATTCCCAGGGTGATCCAGTCTGTTCCTTCACTTCAGGCTTTCCAAAAAGCAGCTAAATTTTGTCTGTTCCATGTAGCAGAGGAAGAGGAGGGCATACTGTAATGAAGGCCTGAAACTAGCAGGTGCATGACTTTGTCTATTGTTGATAGTTTGAATATTGCCATTAATTCAGTTTATATTACATTTGGGCTTATTTATTATTTTTCAGGGTTATATTTTAGTCTAAGATTTCTTTTTGATTGTCAGACACTCAGATCCTTTGAGAGCAGAGGGCATACAAATCACTCAAAGGTATTAGCAATAATTCCATGCGCTACTTCCTGGAAATGTCCCGTCATATCAGAGCAGAACCCCCTGATCTGACCACTACTGTTTCCTCACACCCAACTCAGTGTATACCTAGAATACCAAGAGTGATAGTATAAAAGAGTGCCAAGAAGTCCAGGAAACCCATTTTTTCCCAAAATCATTTGGGAAAACACAACACTTGCCCCTTGTTTCAAGCACACTTTCACAGAGTCTGAATCTCCTAAATTTCTCAAGAATGCCATACAACCTTCTGGACTTAGCAAACTATTTCTTCCCTGCTAGATTAACAAATGAAACAAAAGTTTTGAACAGACAAAGGCTCTGGCACAAATAACTGAAATTCAATCAACAGAAATTGGTTCCTGACATATGACATTATGTATACCGTAGAACTGAAATCCAGGGAATAGAAATCCAGGAAATAGAAATAGTGATACTTTTTTTCACTATCATGCAGAAATCAGGAAGAAGATTATCTCTTTTTCGTATGGAACAAAAGACAAAGTTGTATCTGACACAAACACAAAGAAAAAATAGTTTAAAGGACACAAGGAATAGCCCAGAATTAACCACAGTGAAATTCCATTTGTATTTGTTAAAAGGCTCTTTTATAAGATTCAGTATAAAGCTTAACTTCTGAATAGTATTTATCTTCTTCACACTGCAGGGAAAGATTCCACAAATAAACAAGATTTTAAATTATTATTATTTTATATACATTACTTGCTCAATGTAAAAATGATAATAAAAAAGAAACATGCCAAAAATGGAAGGGATAATGTGTATATATAGGACATGTGATAAATTGTCTAAAGGTACTAACTTTACAAAAATATGTATATTCACATAAAAAAAAACTTTAAATGATCCACTTTTCTAAAATGCTATTTTTTAAAGGATGCAATATAAAATTAACTATCTTAAACAATATTAAATATGTTTCTGATTATCTCATATTGAGATTAATTCTGTATTTTTCATAATTATTGATATATCAGAGAATAATTAAAAAGGTGTGCTGTAAATTTTATTATACTGGTAATGAAAAAGGATGGACGATGTTTACATATATTAAATGGTTGGCTCAATATCATTTTTAGTTCATGATACGGTATCAGAAAAATGGACTTAAAGATGTTAATATGTGGTAGAATGTATACTAACATTTATCAATACATGAAGATCTATGGATTTATCAAATACGGGGTACAATAAATTATTACATTATGATGGGAAACTAGCCTGGAAGAATATGTGTTCTTTCTCTCCTTATACATTGGCTTGCTAGCAACATAATATAAAGGCTTAATATTTAATCAAGACATAGTTCTGTCTTTAAAAACAAGTTTCAAGGTTTTTTCCCCCTTTTCTCTCATATGTTTTGGGTATTTCTGTTAAAAACTATTCGTATAATGTAACCTGTTTCATGATATCCTACAATAAATATATTATTTTGTTGCTCCTGTTTTTGGCATAACAAAAGCAGCTTTGGAAATATTGTTTCAGTCATTGTTCATGAATTAGATATTAGAAAATGCTATCGGACAAGGGAAGGAAGCACCTCCCATGCCTGGATGCTCTGAATAGCTCATCTGGAGAAAGATACATTCATCAATAGATGTTTAAATTAATGTGGATTCATAAAACGAATAGATCTGATAGGTAACTTATTATGTAAAGAAGATGAACAGACACTAAATCAAGAAACTGATTTGGATTAAAAAAATTCTTCTGAATACACACAAAAAAAACACCCTCTTCTAAGATACAAGAAAAATCTGTTAAATCCTAAAAAAAACTTTACTTTGAAACACAGATGAACAATAAATTACCCCTGGGACATTTTTAGAAGAAATCAAAGAATATTTTTTAAAAAATCAGAGAAGATTTACGAGATTGACTTGTTCAATCAGGTTTTTTAAAAAGAAAATAGTTCTATCTGGTTGTCCTTACTGGACTTTTATAAAGACTGATCGACAGAGCATTTGGATTTTTTTTTTCTTTATCTAAGAAATAAGCTATAAGAAGAAAACAGTTTATGAAGAAAATAATGGTTGCCCACAACATAGCACTTTTATTTTCCCAGAGATGAGCTATGGAGAGAAGGGAGATTATGTTTTATTCAGAGACAAGGGATAAACTATTAAAATTGTTTTTACCTGTTGTGATGAAGAGAGAAACTATTTTATTCTTTACAAGTGTAATACAAAATAAATACTTTGGAAAAACAGTATATTGTTCATTTATTCATTGAGGAAAATGGTCCTCAAATAAAATTTTTACTTTCTTAATTTTGAAGCTTTCTAAATATCAGACTGCTTATATTTTGAAACGATTATGAATCAACTATGTATCAAGGTTTGTAACATTACAATAAAAGGAAAAAAATACAGTACTGAGAGCCAGTTTGGTGTAAGAAACTATGAGTTCTAGTCCTCTCTTGGTCATGAAAGACAGCTAGATGACTTCAGGCCAATCACTCTTTCTCAGCCCAATCCATTTCACAGAATTGTTACTGTGAGGAAAAGTAAGACAGAGGAGTATTATATACTTTTGCTGCCTTCAGCAATAGACAAAGGGTTACAAATCTAATAATTGTTGAAAAATTGATTGCTCCTTCCTTTGTCCTCTGAATTATTCTGAAAAACTGGCATCCTGAAGTTAATAGCAATAGTATTTAGGCTTATATATCACCCCATAGCCCTTTACAGCACTCTTTGGGTGGTTTACAATGCCAGCATATTGCCCCCAACAATCTGGGTTCTTGTTTTACCAACCTCAGAAGAATGGAAGGCTGAGACAACCTTGAGGCCTGTCAGGATCAAATTCCAGACTGCGAGTAGAGTTTGGCAGCAAATACCACATTTTACCCACTGTGCCACTGGGGTCCTCTTATTTATGAGCATAATTGGCTTAATTTATGAGTTTATGATCATAGTGTAATACTACCAATTATTTCAAAATTAGAAATACCTTGTAACCTCATGTATATTAAGTATATGCTAATTATATATGAAGCCCATTAACAGGAAAGAAAGAAATGAATATTCATCTCAGGAATCACTGGTGAAGCTGTCGTCCTGAAGATATTGTTAAATTATATCCCACTGTGGTTATTTGGTATGTTTTTTGTGCCTTTGAATTAGTGTTTACCCCAGTGACTCACTGGACAAGTCCCTCCAGGTTTTTTTTCCCAATATTTTCAGAAATGGATTACCTTAGCCTTCCTAGGACTGAGACAGAGAGGATTGGCCCAAGATTGCTCAGCTGGCTTTGTGCCTAAGGTGTAACTATAATTCATGGTCTCCAGTTCGTAGCCTGATGCTTTAAAAACTGCACCAAACTGGGTCTCTATCATACATTAAAATATTTTATTGATCACAATAACAAAAACACAGAATGCTATATTTTTTGTTCATTAAAAAGCACTTTGATACATACTTTGGGATAGTCCAATTCAAAGAAGGTTTCCAAGTTGTTAATAAGGTTAGCATCAACACCCTTTAAAGGCTTCAAAAGTGAAACACCTGGAAGCTTGCTATATGGTTGTTTATCTGTTGCTTTCTTGTTGAGTTGTAGGTGCCTAAAAGAAAAAAGTGCCATTTAAGAAATGCAAAAGTAAAATGATAATTAAACTTTAAACACTCCTATGCAAATATTAATGTTTGCCTTGTCACAGTTTCATTGTGGGGGGAAAATGCAGTAGCAACTTCTAATCTCTAGTCTCAAAAATTAACATGGTTCAAATAGACAAAAAGATAGATATTAAGTACTTTATCCACTCCAACAATCCTGGGAAAAATCCCTCATTGTCATATTTAACTCAAAATAAATCCAAACAGGGAATTTTCTGCTACAGAACAAATCTATTCAATTCACATTAATCATTAAACCCTATCCATCTTTTTCAGAGTCTGGAGATTTCTTTTTTTATATAACTAAATGTATGTTTACCAGATGTTTAGAAAAAATCATTTCCAAAAAAATGTCTATGCTTCAAAAATGAATTCCATGCATTACTTCAGCAAACATATCAACAAACAATCAAATATGTAATATGAACTACAATTTCATTGTAACAGTAATCATGAGCAATTGATAGAATAGCGGTTTAGCATCAAGAATCTATAGAACATTTCAAAACAAACAACTTCAAAGTTGAAACACTTCATTTTAATATGAACAGATTGTGTTGCTCAGAATACCTTGAGCTCAAAACACTTCCAAAATGCCAAAAAATATCTTGTATTCCCTCAAGGAAACTATTTTGCATTCAAAACCGAGGTATTTTAAATTTAATTAGAATGAAAAATGTATTAAACGTATCTATTTAGCACTTCCTGCAAATATGAACAATTAATGCAACAGTACCACAAAGAATAGCTTACACTTATAAAATGCATATTGATGTTCAACTTTTATCACAAAGATTTGTGTATATGTGTATGTATGTTTATGTATACAAATATTGATGTGTGTATGTGAGCGTTTGTATATTAACTTTACAATACTACAGGTACTTGCTTATAATATACACATACATGATTGAGGCATAATATTTCAACCCAACTATTATTGATTAGTTTCCCAAAATATAAGCAGGATTGTATATAATTAGTATTTGAGTTGGAGACTACCAGGAAATGCAGTCTAGACCAGGGCTGTTAAACTCTCACCCACGGGCCAGATGCATCAGTTACTGGCCACACACAAGCCCGGTTTAGCAAAGGGGAAAAAAGTCCCGGTATGTCACATGATGCTGCCGTTACAATATGAGTTTGGCACCCCGGTGTAGACTGAGAAGGTGAAATAAATCTTGGAAGACAACAGTGAAAACTATTTCAATATTTCTGCCAAGGAAATTACATAGAGCAGGTGTTAAGCTCAACTGGAAGTTCTCCTATGAGCTGTTCAGAGCATCTAGTACTGGGAGGTACTTCAGTCTCTGCATTGGTAGGCTGAGCTTGATTTATGGAACGCTCCTCCTCCTCTACGGGACTCCTCCTCAGCGTTCCCCAGGTTTTTGCTCAGCCTCGTGCGAAACAGGCAGTGATTTTGTTACTCCATTGACCGAAACAGGAATCAATTTGTCGTGTACAGGTTTGATTGTAATCCAGCTCTCTCTTTAGCCTTCTTCACAAGTTTATAACTTGCCAGACAGTTTTGTTTAGGGGAAGCGCCGTTTGGAGACCCGTATTTTTTATTTCCATATAAATCACATAGCCATGCTAAAAGAACAATTACTGAGAATACTAGAATGAGCTTGGCCACATTTCACACATCAAAAATGGCACTATTTATGTACTCTAGATGGAAATTAGGCAAACAACTAACAATCTTAATTTCTCTTGGCCAACCAAAAATCTTTTTCAGAACTAGATTGATGTGCTCTTCTCTTTTTAGCTTAAGTGGAGTTTTACTCAAATTCCTAAGGCAGAGATTGTGCCCCTACTGCATTGGAGCATCTGAAACTACACCCACATGCTGCAGTATATTACATTTACAAGCATGAAAGTGGAGGAAACTACAGACACCAAATTGATTGTAACTGATTGTATCAGTCTTTTTCATTCCAGCCATTTCTATGCTGGCTTGGAGTTGTAGTAATCCAATTCAACTGGCGGATGCCAGGTTAGGAGACTGGATAGTTAAAACAGCTATTTTTATCTCAGGTTTCACCTTAGCCAGTTTTCCAGGCATATAATGATTCCTATATTTAGAAGTAAAATTACAGGCCAGTTACAACTAAGCAACATCCAAATGAGCAATATGCATTGTTTTATATACTAACAATTTATACTAATATACTAATACTAATCATAATCAATCCATATCAGAACCGGTAACCTCTGACAATTTGTACTAGCTCTTGAACATCAGTAGAATACTTTTCCTTTCAACTAATTAAATGTAGTCTTTGGTACCCTGAGGTGATGACATTTCTTCCTTATAACACTCTGCAAGTCTGTTAGAGAAAGCACTTTCCCACATACCTAGCAGATAACCCATACTTAACTAAAGATTTATTTTCTCCAAAACTGAATCCTGTTCTCTCAGCAATTCTCATCTGCCAGGGATCCATAATTATATTTCTTAACTCTTTTGCCATAAGCAAGCTATTTTGTACACTTATTCCAACTGATGATTTTATTTTCCACTTGATGTAAAAGAATGCTGAAAAGCAATTTCTCCTAAGTATGAAACAATATTTCATTTTAATTAAGATATATCTCTTTAAAAATATAGACTAAACTGCCTGTTTTACACTCACAGGTCTATCTAGCTCACTATAAATTATTTTATAGTTCTATTTGCAGATACCCAGGACTGAACCTGGAAACATCTACATCTGTAGGTCTAATGTCAGGCTGTAGACCATCCTGAACAAAATATAGGTTTATTTTCTACTTTTTTTCCATTTGTTCTTTATCTTACCTGCTATAGCAATTTAAGCAGTTACCTATTTTATATTATTGGAAAGCTTTCTCTTTGTAGGGGGCGTGCATAAGTGCACCAACATGCCTACCGTCCCTGTCCTATTGCTTCTTTTTTTTCTTATATGTATCCATTTCATGTATTCATAACCATGTTTATACTTATACCTGTTAGCTAATAATCACTTGACAAAATAAATAAATAAAATAAATATTAACAGTATGTGCATTAAAACATAATAGTAGAAGAAGAAAAAACCCCAGCAGCAGGTTTTTATCAATTTTAGCCACAGATACTGAATCCAAATCTGATAAACTATTCCATCTACATTAGAGGATAGCGAGGAAACACAAAATACCACTGTTTGAGGTATTTATAGATATTGGTTCCTTTGGGTAGGAATCAACAAGTTTAATTAATGATTGGACATTCTAATTCACAGAGAGTTCATACAGAGGTGAAAGGAAGTTTATCACTTCTTCAGAACAATCTGAATCCTATAGTAGCGTGACCTACAATTTAATGTGAGCTTCATTTAAGTCTTATTAATAAATATTTGAAGAAGAATAGATTAGTGTATGGAGAAGATACATTAATTTACTGAAAGTAAAACTGCAGCACAGACTGATTTTTCTCTAGGCTGGTAATTGCTTTTTTCTTACAGCATAGAGCATTCATGTCTTTTTGCTGAATCTGCTTCTCTTTTCTCCACTTCACCAACTTTTGGTACCTGGCCAGATTTATGATTTGTGCCAGGGATTTGCAAAGTACAGCTCAACAGCCAAATCCAATCCATTTCCTGTTTGTCTGAAGTCCTCAACCTAAGGATGGACAAGTAAGTGGCAGATACTAGGCCCAAACCTCAGCCAAACTTGCAGGGAAAAGAGAAAGGCAAGAGGCAAAGGGCTAGAGCAGGGTATCTGGAGCAGCAAGCTATCAATGGCTTTCTTGCTGGCAGTCCTGGGCCCTTTTTATAGTACACAAACTCTTATGTTAGTCAATAGCATTTGTCTTTTCTCCAGTAAGCTCTTCCTCTGTAAGCTTTACAGTCCCATTCATTTACTACTCTCTCTTTAGTGCCTTACCCTCAGCAACACCTTCAAGTCCAAGTAACTGCAAAAAGCAAGCACTGTTTAATTCAACTTTTCAAAAACAACACTTAGGAGCTACAAAGCAGTTTAGAAACTGCAAAAGGATTTTTGGACAGCCATAGTCTGTCTGATTGTCTCTTAACACACGTTACAGGAAACATTGCCAAGCAGCTAGCCTGCTTAATTCATTCAATGTCTCAGAATGAAAATATATCTATATCTTTATCTATTAACTATACCCCTAGCCACATAGCTATGCATCTGTGTAACTCTAGTAATGTTTTGCTAGGATTTATCACAGCATGTATATACACACAAATACACACACATACACAGAAAGGTAATAATAACAGACTCAATTTTTTCCTCCTGACCTACCTGCTAATAGTAGGAGAAGAGGCCTTGTGCCCCAAGTGAGAAGGGAAAAAGGAAACAAACATGGCTTCCGACTTCCTGAAGGAGGAAGTACGTTTAATGTATATTCTAAGAGCCAGTCTTACATCTAGCGTGTGCCACTGCTGCTCTAAGTCATGGTGAGGGAGAGGACAGAAGTCAGGCAAAACAATGTCCTGGGACCTGTGAAACCAGGTGTTAACCTTCGGAATAAATGAGGGGTCCAGACAAAGAACTACCCTATCATCATGAAAGGAACAAAGGTCCTGTCAGATGGAAAGAGCAGCAAGCTCAAAAACCCTCCCAGCAGAAGTGATGGCAACAAGGAACACTACCTTCAGAATCAGGAAATGGAGAGACACGGTTTGAAGGGGTTCAAAGGGGGGCTTTGTAAGGGCATTAAGGACCAAATGAAGGTCCCAGGAAGGGTACCTGTGAACCACCGGAGGGTGCAGGTTGGAAGCCCTTTTCAAAAACCTCCTGACTGAATGGGATAAGGAAGGAAGTGAACCCCATGAAAGGACTGAGGAGAGGGCCGCAACCTGCCTGCGCAAGGTGTTGGGGGCCAAACCTTTCTCCAGCCCATGCTGAAGGAAGCTAAGAACTTCTGCCAACTGGGCTGAAGCAAGAGAAAGACTCTCCCTGAGGCACCATCGGGAAAAAGCCTTCCAGGCGGCATCATAGATGTGCCTTGTAGAAGGTTTGCGAGAAGCCAGGATAGTGAGGATGACCCTTTCTGGAAGATCAGCCTCCTCTAGCCGCTGCCGCTCAAGTGCCACACGGTCAGCTTGAACCACTGGGGCTCTGGGTGGAGCAGGGCCCCCTGGTGAAGGGAGATTAGATGGGCAGGGATCCTCCAAGGAGAAGCCACCAATAGGTTGACCAGGTCCGCAAACCAAGGCCTCCTTGGCTAATAGGGTGCCAGGAGGAGGAGCTCCGCACGTTCCTCCAACTTCTTCTGAATTACTGCCAGAATGATGGGAAGTGGGGGGAAAGTGAAGATGAGACCCTTGGGCCATCTGCACCGAAGAACATTGGTCCCCACCACTCCCTGGCAAGGAAACCTGGTGAAGAATCTGGTGACTTGGGCATTTTGAGGAGTGGAGAAGAGATCCACCTCCGGTGTTCCGAATCTGAGGGAAAGGTCCCTGAATAGAGACGGAGGAATGGACCATTCTGCCTGGTCGACTAGGCTCCTGCTGAGCCAGTCGGCCTGGGAGCTATTGACCCTGGAGATGTGATCCGCCGAGATTGATAACAAGTGTTTCTCTGCCCATAACCCCAGCTGTACAGCCTCTCCCATGAGGGCTTTGGACCCCGTCCCCCCATGCTGGTTGACATGAGCCTTTGCGGCCATGTTGTCCGTAAGGGCTAGAACATGAAAGCCAGTCACTGATTGCCTGAAATGCTTGAGTGCCAGAAAAATAGCTCTGAGCTCTAGCCAATTTATGGGAAGGGTCTGTTCCGATCTGGACCAAACGCCCTGAGCTATCTGGCCCTGCATATGGGAACCCCAACCCAGGAGGCTGGCATCGGTGGTTATCACTAGCCTGTCTGGGTCCCTGAACAGGAGTTCCCTCCAAATAGATGGGGAATGCCACCAATTGAGAGATATCCGGATTTGTGGCGGGAGTGGGACCTTGATGGATGAGTGGCTGGTTCCTGCTCATTGGTAGGGAAGTAGGAACCACTGGAGGGCTCAGGAGTGGAGCCAAGCCCACGGGATGATGCCAATACAGGAAACCATCTTCCCCAGAAGTTTGGACAGCAGCGACAGGGGGACAATTTGATGTTGCTGGATCTGGCTGATGATCTCTGCAAGGCTCTTTGCACGAGCTGGGGACAGGAAAACCTGGCACGACATGGTATCGATGACTGCTCCCAAGTGTTGCAATTTGGTTGTAGGAGAGAGCTGGCTCTTTTTGGCATTGATGGAAAATCCGTGGCTCTGGAGACATGACAGGGTAATTTGCAGATTCCGATGGGCCGCAAGGATGGAAGAGGAAAGAATCAAAATGTCATCCAAGTAGCATTGGATCCTCACTGGAATAGAACGCAGAGATACCACCAATGCTGTCAGAACCTTGGAGCCGATGAGAGGCCGAAGGGAAGTGCTCAATACTGGTAATGGGTATTCTGATAACAGAAACGGAGAAACTGGCGATAATGAGACCAAATTGGGAGGTGGAGGTAAGCCTCAGTGAGATCAATGGAAGAGAGGAGGTCGCCCTCCCAAACGCTCTCTAAAATAGAATGCAGAGTCTGCATTTTAAATCACCTGTATTTTACAAATTGGTTGAGAAATTTTAGATCAGGATGGCTCGCCACCCCCCGAGGCTTTGGGAACAATGAAAAGGTGAGAGTAAAGCCCACATCCCTGTTGAGACGGGGGAACAGGTTGAATAGCCCTGATTTCAAGAAGGTGCTGAATGACCTGATTCATGAGGGCTTGACTGGAAATGTCCCGAGACACAGGACAGATCAAAAAAAATTTGGGGAGGTGGGGTTGGGAAGTCCAATTGTAACCCTGACCTAATAGTGCTGAGCACCCAGGCGTCCATTGTTGACTCCTCCCATTTGGAGGCAAAGAAGGCTAGGCGACCTCCGACGGGTGGGGAGAATGAGGGATTACTTAGAGCGATGGAAGGAACGACCCCCTCCCCCCTGAAAGGGCTGTTTACCAGCAGAAGGTTGTTGCCTGTCAGATGTTTCCACCCGTTGGTCTTCGCATTGGGAGTATGGCCTGTGAGAGCGGGGGAAGTGAGATGAGGTCTCTGCTCAGAAGGCAGGAGGGTAATAAGGGCGATAGTCAGCTTTCTTCCCAGAGGAAGAGAGAATTTTACGTTTATCTCTGGTTTCGATGGGATAAGGTTCCAGAGCATCGCCAAAAAGCTTATCGCCTGCGAAAGGAACTGAAGCCAGCTTCCATTTTTGGCATGACTCCACCTGCCAATTTCAGAGCCATAAAAGTCTTCTTGCTGCTACAGAAGATGCCATGGCCTTAGATGCAAATTTGGTGGAATTGAGAGTGGCATTTGTAGTGAATTCCGCCGCTGCAATAATCTTATTAAGGTCTTGGTGAGACCGAAGGTCGGAAGCAGGCAATCTATTCTGGATTTGGCGCAGCCACCTTATGGATGCCCTGGTGAAGAAGAATGCTGCTGTTGAAGCCTGAACAGCCCAAGCAGCAGCCTGGTGATTGCGCTTGAGGGTCTGTTTGGAATGTTTATCATCCAGTTTCAGGATATCTTCTGGCTCCATGGGAGTGCCAGAAGGTGAGAACCAAGCCAGAACCGGAATGTCAACAGAAGGCACTGCCAGGGCATTATCCAGAGCTGCGCTGATGTTATAGAAATGCTTATCTAGAGAAGATGGGCGAGGACCTGCTGAAGGAGAAGCGCACTGTTCCTTGACCATGTCCAGGAACAAAATGGGAGAAGGCAAAACCTCTGCATGCACTACAGGCTTGGAGAAGAGTGAATCCCCTTGGCTAGAGGGATTTCCTTATGGCTCGGGAGCCACTTTCTCTGGCGACAGCTTGGCAGTGACCAAGGCCTTGCTGAGTAATGGTCTGAAGAGAGTAGGTTTGAAGACCAATGCAGAGGATGTCTGCTCTGGGCGAGAAGCCTCTTCCTCTGAAAGATTTTGGTCAAAAATCTCACCCTCTTCACACTCTGAATGAGAGGAGTAACTGTGTTCAGATGATGAAGGCCTTCCTTCCTCATCAATTCTTCCTCCTCCCATTCTGGTAGAGAAGAATGGACCCTGAGGTCCTGAGGCCTGTGTAAATCAGGATGATGAGGCAAGGAACTTATAGATTGAGAATGGAGAAGGGCCTGAACCCTTTCCAGAGGTTGAAGAATTTGCTTGAAGCCTTCAGCCAATCCCTGCCTAATGGCTGATGAGACTACATCTTGGATATCCCTTGGTCTATGCTCAAAAGTAGAGGCAGAAGGCCAAAGGCTGAAGGCCGAAGGCCCGCTTCTGTGGGAGTGAAGGTGGCTTCAGGCCTAGATTGAGGAGAGGTTCAAGACCTGGAGGGAGGGGGAGGAGCATAGGGCACAGAAGCCTGTTGGAAATAAGGCCCAGATCTGCTTAAATCCTGAGGATCTGACTGTACAGCAAGAGCCTCAGGAGACCAGGACGGAGGATGGAAAGGCTCATAGATAACTTCTCCTCCCTTGGAAGGGCTTGGTTCAGGGCCACGAGTATCACCTGAAACATGCTGTAGTTGCACTCCCTTCTGTTGAATAGTTCAGCCTCTAGAGCTGCATGTCTGCCCTCAATTCAGCCTGAGTTGCCTTTTTAGGGGCTAGAGCCTTAGCTTTGATTTTAGCAGCCACCTCCCTCTGGACTGATTGGGTGCGTTGCCTACGTCTTTTTCTCCTATTGGGCTTAAGAGACTGTTCCACTGGGGGGAAAAGCTCTGCCAGAGCCTGATCTTGCTCCATTTGTAAAATAAAGGCTCTTGCGTTGGAAAGAAGCTGTTTAGAAATTTTTCTATTAAGCCCCTTAGGGTATAAATGGCCCCCGGGCTTACAAATGGCCACTCACCTTGTGGTGGAAGGCTTGAACCCAAGATGGCCACTGACTACAGGAAAACAGGCTCCAAGATTGAAGAATCGCTCCTTAGGCTATACAGAGCCCCGAGCGAAGTCAGCAAGGGAAAAACACAGCAACCAGCTACACGATCAGCTGGCTTGAGCTCTTATCAGTTTGCCTATCGTGTTTATGATCGCTCCAAACTGCAGGTGTGGGGGAGGTCTGCAGACGCTGCCCAGCTTGCCTGCACAGAGCTCTGGTAACACTGCTCCCAACGTTGCAGGAGAGAGAGCCCTGCTCTCCTGGAAGAGCAGCTGCCCAGATCCCTGGGAGCTGCTTGAAGAGAGGAAAAAAGTACTGAAGATCGCTGGTGATTGCTATCTAACAGAACGCTTTCAGAGACACAGCTACTGACTGAAACAAGCTGAGTCAAAAGGTGGGGTCTATCCCGGGGGCTGGCTTTTATATCTTAGTATAGACTCAGCTATGACATCATAGGAAGGAGTCAACCCATCCTGGGCTCTCGATGCAGCATGGAGGAGAAGAGAACCACTGCAAAACAGCACTTCCCACCCCTAATCCCTGAAGCCAATCCAGAAGGATACCATGGTCAATTGCATTGCAAGCCGCCAACAGATTCCCCATCCCAACCCCCCCCAAAATCACCCACAAGCGCAACAAATGCTTTCTTAGTACTGTAACCTGCCTGAATTCAGACTGTTATGACTGTAATTGAACCTGGAATTACTATCATAAATTGTGCCAACTATACTGCAATTGGTAACTAAATCCTTTTCTGCAAATAATGTTTTTTGCCAGAAAGTAGACATACTAGTTTCACCAAACAACAACAAAAACAAACAAACAAATCAGGGGTGGAATCATGGTCACATCAGAGATGGTATTCAGCAGGTTCTGACCAGTTCTGAAGAACCGGTAGAGGAAATTTTGAGTAGTTCAGAGAACCAGCTAATACCACCTCTGACTGGAGATTTTACAGTAGCCTGCCACGCACACCAAGCCACGCCCACAGAACCAGTAGTAAAAAAATTTGAATCCCACCCCTGGGTCACATGACAGCAGGATGCCTCAAGTGGCCATAAATGCAATCTGTTTGCCAAGCACTCAAAATGCGATCCTATGACTTTGGGGAGTGCGGTGATTGGAACTTCAAATCTCAATCATAAGTACCTTGTTTTGGGTCAAACAATTGCTAAGGGACTACCTGTACATACATGGTCTGGGAAAATTGGGGCATCCTGCAGGAAAGAAAAAGGAATTTTGAACTGAATAGTTATCAACATTCTGCGTTTCTTATTGAGATGTGGTAGGAAGGGATTTTTCTCAAATTTTTTCCCTCTGTAATCCTTGACTTGATCCTGGCAATTTTCAAAAAGAGATGAAGAATGTCAGTCACATTTCCTCTGAAGATATTATTGTAGCACCACAGTACCAACTTAAGATAACCTTTATTCTCATTGTTTTTCTGTGAACATACTAGCACTTTAAAAAATGAAATTCTAATCAACAGAAAAAAGAGTTAAGATGGATACTAACTATATGGTATAAATCTAGTTGTTCTGCTTCAGATACTATGAAGCCTCCTTCCAAAAGGTAAGAACTAAATCTTCATTTCTTGAAGATATAAGGCCAAAATAGATACTTGGCAGAAAGAGTACCAACTTTATTTCTTCTAGGGCTTGGGCAGGGCCTTGAAAGGTGTTCCTTAATGCCTTCTTCCATTCAACAAGAACTTCAAAGAACAAAAGTTTGTGAAAATGATATACCTGCAAACTTGTATAAAGAAACACAAAAGCTAATCTTGACTTTAAAATTTCCAAATCAAAAGTTTATATTGAAATTTAAACACATTCCCATATTTTAAAGCAAATAAATTAGCTGCTCCATACACAAAAACTGAAGTATTTCTTCTTCAGTATAAAATGGTGTTCAATTTTGCAATCAGTGGAGAAGAAATAATGATTGGATAGATGGCGTTTTTAGTTTCTATCACTATTGTGTATGGTGAAATACTGCATAGTAGTCTGGATTCCCAGGAAGGAGGGGGTGCGCTGTCAAGAAATTAAAGGCAGCTCTGTCCAGATTTGTGTGAGAGAAATAGAGTGAAGAGATCCCCTTGGTAATAGTTCTCAGAGTATATAGTAGAAATGGCTAGTAGAAACATAGTTTTCACTACAAAATGGAACTTTTTTTTGGCTAAGCAACTTCCAGTGAAACATCAATCAGATGTACAGTATTCCATTATTTGCAGTTTTGTTCTAGGAAGTATATATCCTAGAAATGCCAGGCATCAATCAACCTGTTTAGGAATAAAAACCTTGATAGGTAATTTTTTACTTCTAACTCTAAGACATATATGGAAGAACTGAAATATGGAGACTGCATAGGATATAGGCTTTGAAGCCCAATTTAAAGTGCTGGCTTTAATCTCCGAAACCCTGTAAAATTCGGTGCCTACATACTCACATTATTGTTTCTCCCAAACAGAAATATCTGCCCTGTATAACCATCTTAAGAAAGGCTAGTGAGAGTCTTCCCCCAACCCCGAGTTAGAAAATAAAAGGAGCCCAGGGACATGCATTCCCAATGATAGTCTCCATATACTGGAATACCTGGTATAGGGAACTTCCACTTTGCTTGTGTTTCTCTTAGCAATTAAGAACTTACTCTTCCAACAAGCTTTAGATATAGAAGGTAATTTTCCTGATCATTCATATATAGATAGTACTCAATTTACAAACTTTTGTTTAGTGACCGTTTGAAGTTACAATGGCACAGAAAAAAGTGACTCATGACTGATTTTCACAGCATCCCCACAGTCTCGCGATCAAAACTTTGACACTAGTTAATTAACTAGCTTCTATTTATGACAGTTGTGCTGTCCCAGGGTCAAGTGACCACCATTTGTAACCCTTCCCTACAGCTTCCGAAAAGCAAACTCAATGAAGGAAGCCAGATTTGCTTAATGACCACATGATTCACTGAACAACTACAGTAATTCACTTAACCACTGTGGCAAAAATGTTGCAAAATGGGGCAAAACTCACTTAACAACTGCCTTGTTCGCAATGGAAACTTTGGGGTCAATTATAAGTCATAAGTCAAGGACTACCTAGATACATATTCTTACATTGTACATGTATATATGTATTAAGAAAATGTTGTATCTAGGCAAATTTTCAAATATATACAGCCAATATGGTCTAGTGGTTAAGACATAAGGCTAGAAACCAGGAGATTGTGAATTGTAGTCCCGCCTTAGCCATAAAATCCATCTGGGTGACTTTGGGCTGGATTCATTCTCATCCCAATTCACCTCACAAGATTGTTATTGTGGGGAAAAGAAGAAGAAGAAAGGGTGTGGGATATGTTCGCCGCCTTGCGTTATTTGTAAAAATAACAAAGATTGGAGATTGTATGTATGTATGTATGTATGTATGTATGTATGTATGTATGTATGTATAAACTGATTATCAAGATTAACACTGGGATGACACATATGACAAGGAAATCAATGTTTTGTCAGATCTAATAAACACTAGATAAGAAATGTCTGGTTAAATGAGTCATCCAATATCTGCATTCCCACTTTCCTTCCTGTATTAAGTCCAAGAGAGGAAGATAAAAGAATACAATTTTCTTAGAATAGTATGAAAATTGTATAATAAACCCTAAAAAGGCAAAGTGAGTTAGGAAGGGGCAGACATAAAAGTTGTGCCATTCCTTTTATTATGATGAGTTAAAAGTTTCCAATTAAAGTTTTCTTACAACTATCAAGATATCAGAAGGCACAGAAAACATAAATCTTTTCTGTTGAAAAAATAAGAGACAGAAACAGTAATAAAAGAGCTACCAACTATCTAGACTGAATTTAACACATCTTCTGATTGTGATGCAGAAACTGAAGGGAAGGTAATTCCCATCAGCTTATAGTTCCATATAAACTACTATTTGGATCTGCTGTAAATAGGACTTTGTCAAAAAGGCTCTATTTCAAGCTACTTAAAATTTCTGTAACAAAAAGATCAAGATCTTGGAAGATGAATACTTGGTCACTTGAAGAAAAATATTATTAGGTGCAGGTGAAATGGCTAGAATTTATTTGTAGGAATTGCAACAGTGAATTGAATCTGAAATATTAAAATCAGTTTGAACCAGAATAAATTGATTTGCAACAGTGAACAAGCTGCTGGGAATAGAATGGTAATGATACTCAAAAGGAATGTTGCTAATTGTGTGCTTAGCTTTAACCAAATAGGATTGTATCTATTAAAATTAGTATGTGTAGATCTTTTTTGTCTGTAGGATCCATTCATATATTTGTGCAATATTTGTATAATGCCAGTGTATGGATAGAGCCATTACATACACAAAGAATAAAACATTAAAGAATTATGACAAATGGGGCATCTATAAAAGTTGTAACACTAGTAACAGGATTGAAAAAATTGAAGAAATAAAGAAACTGGAATTATACAAAAATCAGATGAACAAAATAACACAGGAGCCAGATTAATAGAACAACAGCTTCAAGCAACATAATTTTAGAGTCTACATAATGGCATCCCTGAATGGATAAGAACAAAATCAAATTCTGCCACTATGGCAAAAAATGCAGAACTGAAATCCAGTCAGCTAGGGGACTTTCAGTTGAATATTATGAAACAAACCAGTAATCATTGGCCAGGTTATCTATGGGACCACTTCTCCCTAGGGATATCTACCCATCTACCCAGATCATATAGGGTGGGCACACTCCTATTTCCTTTCCTTAAACATTGCTTAAATTTGATATAAGATGCATGGATATATACAGTAAGTTACAAATAAATCAATACAATCATAATTGATGTTAAATATACAGGTTAAACTTTAAAACTTCCAGAGTGCAGGTGTGCCAGAAATATTTGGAGGACATACAGGTAGTCCTCAACTTACAACCATTTCTTTAGTGACTGTTCAAAGTTACAGCAGTACTGAAAAAAGTGACTTATGACCATTTTTCATAGTTACAACTGTTGCAACAGCCTCATGATCAAATGACCAAAACTCAAGACGCTTGGCAATTGGCATATATTTATGGTCGCAGTGTCCCAGGGTCATGTGATCACCTTTTGCAACCTTCCAACAAGCAAAATCAATGGGGAAGCCAAATTTACTTAGCAACTAGCTGAGCAACTACAGTGATTCATTTAACAACTGTGGCAAGAAAGGTCATAAAATAGGCAAAACAACTATTGTGCTTAGAAATTATTGGCTCACTTGTGATTCAGGATTTCCTGTATAGCTAGAATAAAAGAGAGCAATGAAAGGTTCAATTCTGTACACTGTAGTTATGCAAATAAAGAAGCTATGAGAAGAGATACAAGATTCTGCAAAAAAAACAAACCCAGAAAAAATCTCAAAATTTCAAAAAGGAAAATATTCAAGTAGTTTTCTGAAAAATCTATCACAATAGCCAAGGAAAGACTGAAGATTAAAGTCTTGAGAAATATTCCCCATCTGTTATGATTATATATCAGTCTTTACTGTTTACTTTAGTTTAATGGGGTTTTTTAAACCAATGTATGTTACCTTGAGTTATTTCAGTTAGGTAGTCTATATACTGAGGAAACACTGTCCAACTTCCAACATCAGGCAAAAAAGAACAGTGAAAAATAGTTCAATCAGGGATATCAACAAATAAAGGAAAAAATAAAGAGATTTTAAAAAAATCACAAGTGTACAGTTAGAGCAAAAATAGTCAGGAGTAATCACAAAAAATGCTCTAATAGGGTTATATTAAATAAGATTAAAAATACATGGAAATACAATACTGAAACTTGTTACAACAAAGAATGTAGAATAACAGAAACATTTATAAAGAAGTTATATTCAGGAATCAACTCCACTAGGAAGAGACGTTTGAGTCAATAAACCAGTTATCAAATATGGAAGCATCCAGTCCCTAAACTATTAACTGAACTGTTTAAAACTGGAAGAAAAGAGTTTCTTTGTGCTAACAGTCCCATATCGTCAAATAAGCTTAGAAATATTCTCTATTCTTTTATTGCTGCTGTTTGAACCGATACTGTTGCTTAATGATATTTATTCTTGTGTTATAAACTGCCATGAATGCCTTCACTAGGAACATGTGGGTATAAACCTGATATATGGATATATATGATATATATGGACAATGGCAGTGGGACCTAGAGAAAAAGAAGGCAGGGAGGCAAGAGAATAAGCAAATTATTGAACCACTGCATTAATTTAACATGCACACAATGTGTAACTTTAAAATCTTACAAATAAAGCCATATATGGGGAGAGAAAATGCCAGATGAACAGGCAAGTTTAGGAAAAGGGACACAAGGTCAGATCAATGGATCATGGAGATAACAGAATTTTTTTTTTAAGTTTATCTTTTTTCAATGTCTGTAACAAAACTTTTGCTTATCTGAAAGTGAAGTATATTAAGGAATATAGGTGTGCAAAAACACCTGATTATTCTTCTGATGAACCTTTACAATACTTGTCCCTTACACTACTTCAAGATCAAAGAAATACAATAGCTCAGAATTGGAAAGAGTACTTCAGAATATTTTTCCCCATATCTGTTTAAACTTAGAGGGGAAATATAACAATAGTAGTACTAGAAAAGGGCACATCTAAAATTAAAATGATAGTAAAACACTGGGAGATATGCAGCTGTTCTTTTATTAACCGAAAATTAAGAAAACTTGTAAAATATAAATCATTTAAATTAAATAAAAAGGAAACTAAAAAATCTTGGTTCATGTTCAGTATTAAAAAGGGACATCTTATTCAACCAGTATGCTTAGTGAGCATATACAGTTGATGACAAATAAGTGAAGGTACGGCACACCTAGGAAGGTGGCAATTATAAACACAGACAAGATCATTGAAGAATGAGGATATTTAAATTATAACAAACATCAGAATAGTTAAACCAATAGATTTTTCACTGTAACATATAGTTGTGAAATATTGGAGAACAAGAAATATCAGGAAATAAAGACATCTGCAAATGATAATGATGGATTTGAAAGTGATTTATAAGAGTAACTTGGATTGCAAGGAGAACCATTCTATATTTCTGGGTGAAATATTGTAATGTATGACTGCTATCTTGAAATTATGATCAACAAACAGAAACTCACATATCTGACCACGGAATACAAGCAAATGATGGACTAAAAGAAACACAAATGAATGGCAAGGTTGTGGGAAGCAGAAGATAGGAAAAACATTAATTAGAATAAATTTATCTGCATAGTCACCAAGAGCCTTTAAGTAACTATTAAATACCTGTTATAAAGTATTAGCATCCAAGTTACATATTAAGTGGGAGCAATTATTTTCCTGAAGTTGTACTTCAAAACTGTTTTGTCATTCTCTACTTTATAGCATAGTAAAGAAAAATGCGAGAAATAAATTACATTAGAAATACATAGAAATGCATTTACAAATCTCCATTTTATCAACAGTAACTGCCCTACACTTCTCTCGAATATTGCTACATAAATAAAATGTTAAACAGAACACTATAAGGGAACACTGTTTCCCCAAGCTAGCTATCTTCTTTTCAAAGAAAGTACCTCTGGCTGTTTTGTTTCATATAATGGAAAAGATATATCTCTCCTATTGTGAGAGAGCTGTTCAGACTACTGAATAGAAATAGAGCCTGAATGCTAAAAATTAAACAAGATTCATTCATTCACTCTCAAGCTGCTCCAGTGTAACATCTACTTTTATTTTAAACAGGCTACAGGAATACTGAAAGAAAATCTCTTTCTTACAATCATCCATACCTACATTAATAATCAATTAAATCAGTTTGGGAACCAAGGATAATCTATTGAGGAAGGTGTGTGCTGTTGGTCTCTGGTTTCCAAATGCACTAAGCCTTGCTAGTTAGTATGCATGCAAAGATGGGAAGTATGTAATGGATGTAGGAGTGTAGCCACTTTGACTGAGGGTGTGTGAATAAATGCCCTAAAACTAAATTCCCTTTGTAGTTATCTTGCCTTACCACAGATTTGTTTTAATTATGTCCCTTCAACTAAGCCAGTACAAGGTAAATATATTTCATCATAATACTTTCCAGCAGAGAAGAATTTACATTTATTTTCAATTAGATATGCTGTATATGTGATATGATGGTCAAACTGGGCTTAAAGTCTAGAACTAAGCTACTTGTAATTCTATGCTATCTAAAAAGAAATCAATCCATTCCATGCATTACTTTCCTTTTGTAAAATCAAAAGAGTTCAAACGGCTGCAAGTGATGAAATACAGATAAATAATGCAAGTGTGTAAATCTCTTTTAACTCAAAATACTATTTCCTAATAGACTCGTTATATAAAGTTGTAAAAATGTATTCAAAACATGTTTTTAAAATCAACATATTAATTTTAATGGAATATATACTTATTTCAGCCAATTGCCTCTGCAAAAACAATACTTATTCTTTATACAGTAGATAAACCGCTAGAAGTTACTATGCTACATAGTATACTAAAGCTATTTGTGCTATATACTAGTTACATTTTTTGCTCTGCTCCTTAGGTATTACAATATGTATTGTCTCCTGAAACACTGTATATAAATTTCTTCTTTGCAGACTTAAAACAAATATAGTCAAAATCATTGCACCATTATTTAGCTAATAAATCCTATAATCTCCATGTTATAGAATCCTGACTGAAATTCAGGCAAATACAGATTTAATGTTCTTAATTTTCTGCATTGCAGAATGGTTCCTCCTATCATGTTAACACTACCTGCTTCCTTGTGCTAAATTGCTATATAGACAAAGACATAGGATTCAGTGGAAACTTCAAACGTTACATTGTGCTTGAAGGAAGACAAACAATACAGTGGATAATTTAATTATCCACATCAATATTCAAATTGCTAAGCATATATCAGTTAATAAAAAATCATCTTCTAAATATGATTGATGTTAGATCTTTTTTTTAGTTAATCCTCTTTTCTTTCATAGAAATCTTCAGTATTTAAGAGATTAACTAGCTTTTTACACTACAAAAATGTGGTATGTAGTTGGAGAAATTAGATGTAAATATAGCAGTCAAGTTATAAATGCTAATTAACTTGCTTAAAGGAGAAGAGCCAAGAATGTCTTCAGAAGACTGATTTCAAATTCATTGATTTTAAAAGTTAAAATATTATCAGCGTTTGAAACACTTAAAAGTCACACAGCCATACAAAAATCAGTTCAAAGGCCCCAAATGTCAGTGCGATCAAGAAATCATTGCATTAATTTCCAAACATTTTGCATAAGCCTAAAGGTGATTCATTATAATCAATACCTGGCAAGAAATTAGGATTATATTTATATGAGCTTAAACTGTTTCACAATACGTTTTCAATGTCTTCATCTTCTTTTACACATTCCAAATATCTCAACTGCCAATTATTAACACCTTCCAAGAAATCTGTTGCTAATTTCTATGCATTTATTTCTTAGTTTAAGAATATTTACAGAAGTTTTTACTCATCTGCCCATTGCAACACAGCTAATGGAAATCTGACAAACTGCCACGATGCGATTATATCATATCCCTTAAATTAATCATGCATTAATATAACCGCTTGCATAATAAAACCAGTCTCCCTTTAAGTGATACCTTCAAATCAACTCAAAAGTTAAATCCATTCCGGCTTAACTCTCACTATAATAATAATAAAAAAAAAAACCACAGCCCCATGATAGTTTAACAAGGAACTTGCAATTCCAGAATTGAAACACTAAAACTGGAAGATACAAACATGGGTCCGCTAAAAGTAGTATGTGGGAGAGGGGTTTGTGAGGCTTGATCAAATATGGCATCTATTGGGGGGGGAGGGGGGGAGAGAAAAAAAACAGATAACAGAAAGGTAACCGCAGCAAATACAATGCCACCGCTTCGTTACATTATAGCAAAGCCAGCGGCAGTTCTACAAGCTGAATCCTTGGCGATATGTATTAAGAGTAGACTTAACAGGAATGCTTTCTCATGGATCCGCCGGCTTAAGGCAGGTAGACAAAAAGGCAGCCCGTAAGTAGCAGATTTAAAAGCATACCTCCGCCTCCCCTCCCCCTTTACAAGACAAGAAATGCAGGGATTCGTATTGTTTTTATCAACAGGAGCAAATCGGTATGCCTTGGCCCTTTTCTCGGTTGCTCTCCCAAAGCAAAGGTCGGACTAGTCTCCCCCCCCCCCCACGCCCGCCCGCCCACCCCACCCCACCCCACTACCACCACCAAAGGACAAGAGGGAGCTCCAAAGCGCTTTTAGAGCCCACCGACCGGATTGCAACTGTCAGCTGGTGATGACGAGAATCGCCGGAGAGCACCCCAATGGGGGGGGTGGGGGGGCGGGGGGGGAATGGGGGGGGAGCTGGGAGAGAAAGCTGTGAAGGCGGTACATGGCGAGGGAGGCAGTGCGGCAAGGACGAGCGGGGGTGGTTTCCCTTCCCCCCCCCCCACATACACACACACACCAGGGCTGTAGCCTGAACAAGGCAGGTGCGCCGCCTCTCAGTTTGGCAGGTTTGCGTGTGCGGGGGAGGGGGATTCGGGGGTGGGGGGAAGTTGGCGGGTTGGCAAAGCGCGGAGGCGCCGGCTGGAAGAGGAACAGCGCAACGGAAGGGAGGGGGAGGGGGGCGTGTGTGTGGGGAGGGGGGGTGGAGAGAACGACCCCGGCTCCACAGTTTCCCCGCGCGCGTGGCGATTCGGGGAGAGGGGAGGGGAGGGGGTCGAGGGGGCAGCCGCCGAGAGGGCCTCACTTACGTGTAGATGATGGACATGAAGTGCATGAGCCACAGGACCACGAAGAGGATGAGCCCGAAGACGGCGAGTCCTTCCAGGGCCAGATTCAACATCGCCATCTCCTCCCGGCTAACAGGGCACAGAGGGGGGGGGGGCGGGGGAGGGGGGGAAGAGAGCGAGAGAAGAGCGGGCGCTTGGACTCACTCGCCGAAGCGGCGGCTACGGAGGCTAGATAAGCGAGGCTCCGCCCCCCTCGTTGGCTGCCCTCACGTTCCCCCTCAGACGCGACCTCCTTCGCTTCCTTTCCTTGCCCCCCTTCTCGTCCCGCCCTCCTCCCTTCTCTCGCTTTCTCGGCTGCCCTTCCAGCCGGCAGGCGGTGGCTCCTCCTGACAGGCTGCCTCGTGGTCTACCGGCCCCCACCGCGGCGTTCGCCTCCTTCGCCGCTGCTCGTTCACGTTGTCTGCATCTCTCTCTCACACACTCACATTCATACATTAAACCAAACGGCCTGGGCTCGCGCGGAGGAGCTGCTCAGGCCCCGCCCTGTGAATGTCATCTGCTAAAGCCACGCCCCCCCCAGTCCCCTCTCCCACCCTCGCTCGCTGGCTGGC
The DNA here is from genome assembly GCF_049901715.1 of Pseudonaja textilis. NCBI lineage: Eukaryota > Metazoa > Chordata > Lepidosauria > Squamata > Elapidae > Pseudonaja > Pseudonaja textilis. The sequence goes on from NC_141991.1 coordinate 175,463,040, forward strand.
GCTCGATCTCCCTCAGGCTTTGACGCCGCGCTGCTTCTCCGGGAAGCGTGGTCCCATTAAATCCGCCTCGAGGGTGTGCTAGGGGGCGGGGGGAAATGGGATTCTTTTTTTAAAAAAAGTAAAAATCAAAAACAGAAGGTGAATCAGGATGTGGCGGGAAGGCAGGAAGAGGCGGTGTCGTCATTTATTATAAAAAGGGGTGGAGAAGTTGCATTGTGAGGCGGGGGATCAGAGCGAAGAAAAGGGGAACGGTGGCAGCGCGCAAGGGGAAGAAAGCAGCCTTTATACATCTCGGGAGTCATTCGCCACAGAACAGCCGCGTCGGCTAGCCTCCATTCCCCCCTCCCCCGTCCGCCAGAAACATAAAAACACCCTCCCGGTGACAACGTTTTTGTCCCTGGCAACCCAAACTCTGCAATGCCCCGTAACATCCTCCGAGAAGCCAAGCGGCGGCGCGCCTCCACCAGAACGAATCCCTAAACCCAAAATGCGCGACCAAATGGCCTTGCCAGAAATATCACAACTTGAACCCACCACCGTCACCAAAGAGTCCCGCAGCCTTATGGACGAACGGAATCCCGCTGGGTTCTTCTTCTATAATGCAGATTGCTAGGCAAAAGTCCAAACTTAACAATTGTTTATTCCTGCAAAAGATTTCACCTTGCTTTCCAAAGCTGAATGATGTACATTGTGCAGATTCTTTATTCCTCATCATGTCCTCTTGGATAATTCTTATCGGTTGTAGGAAAGTTTGTTGCTTTCGTTCAGCAACGGGAGAAATTGCATGGGTGTCCAGAGTGGAAAAAAATCCTGGAAACCTTGAGATGGTTTACTCTGTGAGATGTGGGTATGTGTGTGTAACATTTGAATATGAGAACATTAGTAACTTTAAGAAGGAAAAACTTAAAAATGTCTACATACAATCTTTTTGGGGAAAGTAATACTTTCAAAAAAATCTATCAATCTAATCAAAAACTGAAAATCATCTGATCATCTAAAATGCTCTTGTGTACATTTTTCATCCATTGTTTCTTTCTCCGGGTTAGTTGAAAAGGCTATTGATTTAAAAAAAAACAGATTAATCTCCAATGTGATTAATTAGTCCTGGTCAAAACAGACAATAAATCTGCCATATAATAGAGTAGTATATTATTGTTCACTTAATCCTTGTTTGGTGAAATAAATTCAAGGAAATGTTATAGCACAACATGTTCTAGAGGTAACATGTTGAAATCCCTCCCACACTGTTTAAACATTTTCAAAAGAACACATTTGCTTTAATAAAGAGATTTGCTTCTTAATTATAAAAATGGACATAGTTCTTCAAACTTTATACTTGATTGGTATATTCGACATAGTTTGTTTTTTCATTCTTTTAAAACTTACATAGTAATCTTTGTTTAAACATTTGAAATTTTCAATGAAAATACATTACCATGGTGTGTTTATGTGAACTAGTGTATTTTCATTGAAAATCAACATTAATTACATTAACATTTTCTAAACTTTTTATACAAAATTTAGTACTAAATTGTACTAAACCATTTTAATAGATTAGATTATTTTAAACACTAAAATTATACACCTTTCCAGCTCTCTTTTTGTATAGTTCAATTTCACACACACACACACTCATCTTCTGAAGAACAGCCTCAAAATTACATATATTTTTCCATTTATATAGATACCAAAAGTGGGTGAATGGGGAGAGGAAAAGATAAGGAGTAATCGGTATACCATCTAGTTTTACAGGGCAGTTGCCTTTTATTTGTACAAACAACACAGTTTACAAAGATTTTTTTTTAACACGACCAATGCACAGATATAGAGACAAATATGGCAAGTTACTGGCAGTTAGTATGATTAATCTCTTGCACAGCATGACACTTAATAATTGACCAACAATGAAGAGCTTCAAATTATATTATTCTGATGCAGTATCACACTGTAAAGAAAATCATCATGTATAAGTTGGGCTTTCTTGCTGATGCTGTTGAAAAAAAAAGTGAACAGTTTTGGTTTGTTGATATTCTCTTGCTAATACTACCTCAAAACTGTGTACTTTTACTTTATATCACTATAATTCTTCAAGTACTTTCCTTCATTTTTCTACAAGTCCTGACTGAGAAAATGATGCCTAATTACAGCCTTTGCAAATTACATATACAAACTCCTATCTGCATTTTCATGTTGTACCTCTTCGATCTTTTTAAGTATTTCAATTCTATGTTTCCCTTTTGGTTGTGGATCACGAAAACTACTGACTTGCAAAATACATTTATTTTTACAACTCAAAGATCATAAAATATAAGTTCACAACCTAAGCTAGATGATCAATAAATAAACCCACTAGAGTGGGGAAGCAAGGAATGTTGTAGGTCCCATCTCCTAGGGAGATATACCTGGTGGGACTCAGAAGAACGGCCTTCTCCATGGTGGCTCCCTCTCTCTGGAACATCATTCCCCCACAGATTAGAATGGCCCCCCACTCTCTTCTGGAAGGCACTGAAAACCTGTTTCTGCCAGAGGGCCTGGGAAACCCAGAGCTGGATGGGGTCCATTAAATGGCTAGTCTGATGTGTTGTCACAGGGGTGGGGGGCCTATTATGTTATTAATTTATTATTTGATTATTTTCTTCTATTAATTTGATTTTTTATGTATGATGTTTTTATATTCCTGTAAGCTGCCTTGAGTTGCCATGTGTGAATAGACACAATATAATATTTTTCAAACATTTGGGTTTCCACATTCAATTATTTTGGTTTCTGCTTTCAATATTCTATCTGCTGGGATAACCAAGTAAAAGGTACTAACTATAAGGGCCCAAGAGCATCTCTAGCAATTTCAAAATTTGCATACTTGGCCTAGAAACAATTTTGTCCCAGCTGCTATTGATGTCCAAATTTGGGGATGTGGCAGTATGGTAAGAAGCTATCAGTCTTCAACCCTATATAAATTAAGTTTCTAAAAACAGTAGCACACGTATTTCACTTGACCTTTAATGATGTAACACAATTAGAATTGGGTTGCATCTATTGTAGGGTCTGTGCAAGACTTGCCATTTAAGCCTTAGGCAAAGCAAATCCTTGGTTCATCTTACTCTGAATAATACCCACCCTATAAAAGCAAACAACCAAGGCTTGATTTATTGTGGTCTATTAATACCAGCTTTACTTATTTTAGGCTTGGATCAAACTTTAGCCGAAATCAAATAAAGTCTTAGATACTCACTCATATAGAACCAACATTTCTTATCCTTATTTTACTGTACAATAGTAGAATTGCCCTTTCTTCTTGGACTCTTGCTAACTGCTTTTTTAAAGATCATGCATGCTCTGCATAAGACACATTTTTGCCTGGCCTAAATTGATGCACTATCTATCAGGGCAACAATTGGAAGATATTTCAGCCATGGAGGAGGAGTACTTCTTGTGGAAGATTCTTCCAGGCTTTTTAAGGCTGCTCATTCACCTTTAGGCCTCACTTGGCACTCTGTTCTCACCTGTAGCTCCAAGTAGTTGTAACATATCCAGTGGTCATACCCTGGTAAACTATCTTGGCAGACAGACCAAACCAGGTGAGGGTAGCTGAGAGGTCTTCGACCTCAGTGAGATAAGGATTTGTCTATCCCAGCATGTGAAATCCCCCCCCCGCCATTCAGAAATCATATTTGTATATGATCAAATATGGAGATTGAATCTATATCCCGTGTTCTATTAAAATGTCATGACCCTGGGGCACAGCAATGGTTATAAATATGAACCAGTTGTCAAGCGTCCAAATGTAAATCACATGACCATAGGGATGTTGCAATGGTCATAAGTGTGAAAAATGGTCACAAGTCACTTTTTTCAATGCCGCTGTAACGCAGAATGATCACTAAACGAATTGTTGTAAGTTGAGGATTACCTGTAAAAACAGAAACTTAATAAGATCAAAACTAATCAGTTACCAAATGAATTATCTCTTTATCAATGGTTAAATAACATTTTCAATGACTTTAAAGAGATAGCCCCAAAATGGCCCTTACCGTTGGTGTTTCAAAGGGCCCTGAAGATGTGACTCTTACCAGACAGTTGGCAAGGATGACTAATGCTGTTCCTTTTCCTTGTTGCCCTCTGGGTTTATTTTCTTTGCCAACCTTGTTCTTTTGTCTTGTGCTGCTTTTGTGTTTTTTTTAATGTTTCTAATTGTAAATCGCTCAGAGTCACCCAGGTGAAATATAATTATTACGGTTGGTTTTATTATTGTTGTAACAGATAGTATCTTTAGTAAAAATTTATTTCCAGAAGTTGTGTTAATAGGAAAAGATGAAACAATCTATTTCATTTTTATTCTATCCATTGTTGCAAAGATTACTTTGCAAGTAAACTTCCGATGTCATTTCTATACATTACCTAAATAATATACTGTTCTTATTTAGTGACTGACTTCAGGGAGTCCTCAACTTACAACCACAATTGAACCCCAAATTTCTGTTGTTAAGTGAGACATTTGTTAAATGAGTTTTGCCCCATGTTACGAGTTTTATTGCCACAGTTGTTACGATAATCACTCCAGTTGATAAGTTTGTAACACAGTTGTTAAGTGAATTTGGCTTCCCCATTGACTGCTTGTCAGAAGTTTGCTAAAAGTGATCACATGACCTTGGGACACAGCAATGTCATAAGTATGGACCAGTTGAATTTTGATCACATGAACATGGGGATCTTCAAAGATCGTAACTGTGAAAAATGGTCATAAGTCACTTTTTTCAGTGCTGTTGTAACTTTGAATGCTCACTAAATGAACTGTTGTAAGTTGAGGACTACCTGTAGTTTAGCAATCATTCAGAATTAGAACTGAACAGGTAACTTTGCAACCAATCCTCGCATTACATATTCACAGGTCTGAAAAGGAAAGGAAAGCTGAGGTAAGATGATTAGCACAGTTGTGGTTTCACTGAGTGACCATTTTATTTAATGACCAAGTTGCAAGTCCCAATGATGATGAAGATGATTATTATTATTATTATTATACACAAAAATGACAGTATACACAGCAAACAAGATAACTATGCTGGGTTTTGTATCACAAATCACTAGTCAAACACTTCCCAAGTGTTTAGGACTATGTGATGTATCGGCGGATTATGCGAGGAGATCCCAGTAAGGTGGCCTTCTGCAGCTGACCAATGGTGATTTTGTCAGCACCAATTGTTTTTAAGTGCCTGCCTAGGTCTTTAGCCACAGGACCCAGTGTGCCGAGTATCACTGGAACCACCTGCACTGGTTTATGCCAGAGTCTCTGCAGTTCGATTCTCAAGTCCTGATATCTGGTGACTTTTTCAAGTTGTTTCTCGTCGATTCTGCTGTCACCAGGTATGGCAATGTCGATGATCCACACTTTTTTCTTCTCCACAATCGTGATATCCAGGGTATTGTGTTCCAAAACTTTGTCAGTCTATTCAGAAGTCCCACAGTAGTTTTGCATGCTCATTTTCGACCACTTTTTCAGGCCACCAGTTCTTTGCTACAAGCAAATGGTAGTTGTGACGCAAGTTCCAATGGACCATCTGAGTGACTGTGTTGTGACGTTGTTTGTAGTCAGTCTGAGCGATTGTCTTGCATCAGCCCAGTATGTGATCGATAGTTTCGTCCGCTTCTTTGCAGAGTCTACATTTGGGATCATCAGCAGATTTTTCTGTTCTGGCTCTGATTGCATTCATTTTGATGGCTTGTTCTTGGGCTGCAATTATTATTATTATTATTATTATTGTTATTATTAATATTATTATTATTATAAATGTATATGCTAGCTGGATATTTCTCCATTCTAAATTCTAATGCAATATGACACCAACGGTATAGAATGAGGAAGGCAGAATAATGTATCACAATAAAATGAAATAAAGCTGGAACATGTAGCATTATTACTCATAATCATTAAACATCAGGGCAGAGTGCAAAAGCAATGCTGTTCTTGCCTCATAGGCTATACAACAACGGTTCATACTCCACAACTAGTCACAAAAGAGAAGATAACCAAGATTTGACTCTACACTATACAGCATTTTATTAGTACTTTTGGAAGAAATCTTACCTGAGTCATATAAACAAATATCTACATTCATAGGGTCACCAGTATTGAAATGAAGGAGACCATTTTTTAAGACAAGGCAAGGCAATATAAAGCCAATATAAAGCCATTGTAGCGGTAGATGGGATTGAGAAATTTCACAGTCTAGGCAAGAAAAAAAAGCTATACACAGTACAGGTAGTCCAAGTTACAACCACAATTGAGCCCAAAATGTATGTTGCTAAGTGAAAAATTCATTAAGTGAGTTTGCCCCATTTTACAACTTTTCTTGCCACAGTCAATTGCTTACAAGATAATAGGTATTAAATAAAAACATAGTTATGAATACATGGATGCATATAATAAAAATAAAAAAATAAAAGAAACAATAAAAGAAACAATAGGACAGGGATGGTAGGCACGTTGGTGCGCTTATGCACGCCCCCTACAGACCTCTTAGGAAAGGGGTGAGATCAATAGTCGAGAGTCTAAGGTTAAAGTTTTTGGGGTTTGGGGAAGAAACCACAGAGTCAGGTAGGGTAAAATGTCTTCAAAAAAAAAAAACCAGAAAGTCCAATTGCCTCTTGAAAAAGCACCTTTGGGACTTCTATAACAGTACCAATGAGTGCTGGTTGGGTCTAGAACAAACGGAGATTTTGAAACATAAAAGCCTTCTTTCCAAATTTGGCAAGTTGCTACAGAAATCTGTAAAAAAACAGATTTGAACATTGGCACTTGTAACCTCAAGTTTGCTTTCTTTGCTCATGTTGCTATATCTTGGCCTATACTCGGCCTATACTCGGCCTATACTTGGCCTATACTAATTGTTTATTTTCCCTTAATGTACAAACTTATCTCAAAGTCTTCCTGTATTAAAAGGATACAGCTCTAATTAGCTTGGGTGTTCCTTGTTTACTGAAATAAGCTACTTTTCCTATCTTGGTTCTGGATCTATAGCAGAGGACAAAGTCCCTTCTTATATTTGTGTCGATGGATGTGTATAAAAGGGCACAAAGGATACCTAGTAAATGCTGGGGAGAAAATAGAATGAAACAAAATACAAGAGCTGGATTTCCCTCCCTCTTATTTTATTGAGAGCCAGTTTGGCATGGCAGTTAATCCATCAGGCTAGTATTGAGAGTTCTAGTCCCACCTTGGCACAAAGTCAGGCATATGATCTTGGGCCCATCACTTTCTCACCGCCCAAGGGAGAAACCAATGGCAAACTAATTCTGAAAAATCTGATCAAGAAAACTGTCTAGTCCCAGAATTTAATTCAACTTGAATTATAATTTCTGAATTGTAATTCCATATAAAGGCTTGTACTACATGCACACGCACAATTTTCTTAATGTAAATCTTAATCATTGAACTTTCAGTGGTCTGCCAAATAAGGATTGATCTTTTGGAAATTGCTCTGATCATTGTGTCTTATTTTATGTTTTCTATTGTGCTGATTATCACTATTGATATCTATATTACTTGGAATATAACAATGACTTACAGGTTTTATAATGGTATAAGATATTCAGTTGTATGAAAAATTATCTAGGAAATATTTCCTTAACAAATTTTGACCTATGTAATTCTATGTTGTTTGTAAATTTCCTGTTTATTGACTTTGTTTTCTTCTCTCTCTTTTTTGCCTCCTTATTTCCCTTTTGTTTTCTGGTCTTTTTCCTTTCTCAAAAGATTTTGAGAAAAAAGGAAGGAGAGAGAGAGAAAGAATTTTCATATCTGATCTCAGACTACTTAAATATATACAGAGCAAAGTGACATAATCATAATTATAATCACACAGATGGCCAACGTAAATTTACCTCATTGCTTCCTGTTTTATGTATTAATGTAATTATTATGGTATAATGTTATTATATAATAGCATAATATAAAAATAATATATATGTATGTTCTTATATGTGTGTTATGATTTAATGCTATAAAATATAATATAATATTTTTAAATCATTTAAAAAATCTTTTTTGCCATCTTATTTTTATTTTTTAAACCTTTCAAACTTTTCATTATTTATTTAGTTATGTTTTCATTGAGGAGCTCAAGGCAGAATTTTTATCTTTTCTAGGTTTTCCCTGCAGCCATAATATTGTCAAGCAGACTGAACTGAGAAAGAGTGGTGGGTTCCAAGTGAAATGCTGTGGATGAAAGTAGACTTGATACTGAATCTCTTCTCTCCCAGATCAACATCTTAGGAACTATTGCATACTATAATTTTTATGCATAATTGTCTTTCATGAAAATAAAATCCAGCCAGAATAAATTTTTATGGGAAATTAAAAACTCAAGTAGAAAATGGAAATGAAGACATAAACGATTTCCATTACATACAAACAGCGGTCTACTTAGGAACTGGTTACATTCCAAGAGGCTGTAAATCCATTTTGTTTGCAAGTCCAAACAAGCATACGTATGTGGTGTGTAAACTAACTTCCTCTTAACTTCTAGGACTTTCTCAGTTGGACTTCTGGACAGGCTTGTTCGTGCTGGCAAAATTTTGTAACTCAAAAATTCATAAGTAATGTCTGTATATTGAATTCACTGACTTTTTACTGCACATTTCTGCTAAAAACATCTCTTAATGTGTTTTAGCCTAACAAAGAAAATATAAAAGAGAATTATAACTAAATACAAATCAGTTAAAGCATAATAAAAATCGAGACAATTAAAAGACCCAAGCACTATCAAACAAAAACTTAATACACTACAGACGCCAAAGCTTATCTGCCTGCCATTCAGTAGAGTGATTCAGAATGGACTTTATTCAACCAAATTTCTGTTTTTGATTTTCTATATTTCTTCTGACAGATATTTTTTCCATGTAAATTAATAGCAAGAATTAGTTTGGCTTGGTATTGTTTGGCTACTATCTGTGCATCAGCAAAACACCTCTCTGTAACTGCCTCAACTTGTCAGACAGTCCCTACTTCTTCCTTGTATTTCATTCCTGAAAAATTATAATTTTGAAAATCATCAACTTATTGGGAAAATAGGGATATGGTTTTCTGAAAACATTACAGTTCCCTAATTTTTGTACTGCATACATAGTGGGAAACTTTGTGCTAAGAACAAAAACTATTGTGGAGAGAATAAATACAGCATCAGAGAATTGCCTTCATCAGTGTGTACAGTACCAGAATAGACAGCACTCTGGAGCAGTGTTCTTTAAGAAGAAAGGAGAATGGCCAGAAATACCTAAACAAAAACCTTAAACTGAAACAGTAGAAGAAAGGGATTGCTCAGGTGTGAATGACCTAATTCATCACTCACAAACGAATACCTGAATAAGCTTACATCTGGAAATTTAAGTGAATTTGAAAGACTGAATTGCAAAGAAAAGACACCAAACCAGCATTTAAATTTATGTGGAAGAAATTACCTGATTAACAGAACAAAGTAACAGACTTGGAAGTGATCTTGGAGGTCTTCTAGGAAACAATAGCATTTCAGATGAATGGTTGTCCAATTCCTTATCAGCTTAGATTTGTTTCCATTTCCAATTTTTCCTAACGAATAGATTTTATATCTGTATAACAACAATGTGAAAAGTAAGACAGATGATTGTGATCTTAATTGCAAACATACTTCATCGGATACATTTACCCTGAGGATTATCAAATAATCCTCCCAACAAACACCTAATAAGTGTCATAACTACAGAAATACTGACATGTTTACACCCAGGTGACAGACCATAATTTTCTTCAGCTGTTGGACTTGGCAATGATGCACCTGCAATTCAAGTTTCAGTAACTCAACCAAGCCCTCTTCCAGATTAATAATGTACATTCAAAGTGACAGTAAAGTTATTCTTTCTTTCTTTCTTTCTTTCTTTCTTTCTTTCTTTCTTTCTTTCTTTCTTTCTTTTTCTTTCTTTCTTTTTCTTTCTATCTATCTAATCTCTCTCTCTCTCTCTATCTATCTATCTATCTATCTATCTATCTATCTATCTATCTATCACATTGTCCTACCAGATACCACATACTCAATCCTAATTGAGCTGTTTTACAGCATAGTGGTTTTTCCCCATACATTTTGTATTTCTCTAATCCTTGAAGTTTCCTTGAGCCTGCTGAAATTGCTCTGCAGGCTATATCCCAATCTGAGCTCATAGAAAAAGGAAGGAAAACCTAGGACCTTAAAAGCATTTTCTTTCTGGCACTTGATCCATAACAAGAAGGTAAAGGCAAGGAAAATAGAAGAATTCAAGGAGAGAGCAAAATACCCTCAACATATTGCAATTCAGGCAACTTGCCTGAGGTTGGTTGTATCAGGATGATGGCAGCATTGCTGATTGTTCTTATTTCTTGTGTACTTATAATTAGTTACTGATCAGTTAGATTTTAGTTTGTCAAGTTCCAAACATTTCTGAATGATTTCACACACACACACACACACACACATATGTTTTCTTAAGTTTTCGCGGGTACTTACATGTATGGTATTCAGCTTTGTTTGGGTATTTTCCCACGTCATTATAGTTGTGCTTTTAAAGTTGTAGCAACGTTTCGGCAGAATCTCATCTGCCATCATCAGGCTTCTGTATTGTGTTTGTCTGTAAGTCAGACTATCACAGCCGTTTCAGTTTTAAATTTAAATTAAATTTAAATTCAATTTAAATTCAGTTTTAATTTAAAATTGAAACGGCTGTGATAGTCTGACTCACTGACGAACACAATACAGAAGTCTGATGATGGCAGATGAGATTCTGCAAACATTGCTACAACTTTAAAAGCACAACTACAAGGACGTGGGAAAATACCGAACAAAGCTGAATGCCATACATGTAATACCAAAAACTTAAGATATATATATATATATATATATATATATATATATATATATATATATATATATACATACATACATACACACCCAGCATACAACATCATATAAAACACAAGTGGTATATGGGTATAAAATCACCCAAAAAACTCAACCCCCAAAAGCATGACTTTGCAACACCTGCACTAAAAAGGAACTCACCATCTAAATTCAGTCCTATGGAAACAACCAGGTTTTTTTTAATTGCCTGAAAGCAATAAAGTGGAGGCTCTGTGGCTCTCTGGGGAGATTCTTTCCAAAGGGCTGGTACAGCAATAGAGAAGGCCTGCCTACTGGAGATCATCGATCAGTTGGGGTTCAGGTATCATTAGTATCCTGATGTTAGTTGCACAACCTAAACCCCCGTCTGACCAAGTTGTGTGGTTGGGGTTTTGTATCTGGAGTCTGTAGGATCCAGGTGGAAGAGAACAAGCTCAGGCTCATTCCTAGCAAGATTGAAAGGCTTAGGATGCTTGTTTCTGCCTCTTCTGGGGAGTTTTCATTTATAATCCTGAGTATGTGACAGCATGAAGCTCTAAGGCACCCCACAAGTCAGGACTTGATTTCTTCCCCCTTACTAATACTAACTGGAACCAGCCACAGGCAGAGGATGCTCAATAATTTGGAGTAGGTCCATGGTTGCCATGGTGGCCATGAACTCCCTAATAACTTCTGTCTCAATGCTATTGAAAGGTAAGTTAAAATCCCCAAGGGTTACCAGCCTCAGGGATTTGACTGCTAACTCAGCAACAAAATGCAGCGACTTAGGCAGGAATGTCACTGCAAAGCAAGGAGGCTGATATAACAGCAAAAAAACAAAACAGAACCCTCCAACTGTTTCCTCGAGGTCCACTTCAATTATAAGGACTCTTATATGGCATCTGTGACACAGACTCTCCATAAGCTATTAACAGTTTCCTGTATGACAACTGCCACGCTATCCCTCCTAGTTCCAGGTCCACAGATGGCATCAAATCTGAAACCTGGGTGAGCACATCTGCAAAACCTCCCACATTTTCAGCACATCTGCCTCTAGGTCAGCGCTATTCTTGGTGATACATGGTTGGCTGGCTTCCTCACTAATGAGGATGAATTTATCATACACCAGCCTGACTTTTAATAGCAGTAGCCAGCGGCTGAGGCACCATCAAAATATTTCAATGGATATTTTCATATCTATGTCCATTGTATAATAGCCTTCTGTAATATCATTAAAAAAAAAACCAAAATAAAAGAAGTCACACTCCTCATAAAAATGTACTTAGTGTACCCATATTATTTTGAAGAAAAAAGCCACTAGTGGGAACCAATATTGCACTGACGTACTTCAGGTTTTCAGATGGAAGAGACTGGAACTAAGTGTTTACCTTGTCTTTCAGAGTACGGGCAGCTCTTGCCCATCATCTGCCACAAAGATATGGTTTATGGTGCCCTTGAGGCAATAATGGAATGTACTGTTTTTATTGTTGGGATCTGTGTTTTATTTGGTTGTGCAAGAGTTTATGAACAGCAGACAGCATTTGATAGTACAATTATTAATTTTTAAAAAATATTAAAAACAGCAAACCCAACACTTAGGCCTGCCCAGGGAGTGTTGATTCAAATTCTCCAGCTTGTAATAATTACTGCTAATTACAATAATACTGAAGATAAATAAGCTTTATTTAGCTGATTTAAAGGCATTCAAAATGCCATGAAATGTGCTCTACTGAACTTATTTTTTGATAACAAAACTTGAATTAACAATTAATTGGTTGTTTTAGTTATGATTTTATAATGGTCCTTTTGTGGAAGCCATTGGCTGTCAGTACTTTAGTCAGGGTGCATAGTTCAGTCTTAATGTGTGTCTTGTCTGCCAGGCGTTTGGTTCTAGTAATTAGTGTTTTACACTTCCTCACTAGTCCAACACATGGAAGCCACAGGTCATAGCATCAACTTCAATGGCACCAAAACCCTAGCCACTATAAAAAACCCCAGCCACAGAATCATCAAAGAAGCCATAGAGATTGAAAAAAGACCAGAAAGCATGAATAGAAGAGATGATTCCACCAGACTGTCAATCATTTGGAAGCCTGCACTCACAAACAAAAAAATCTCCACACCACTAGCCAGGCAAACACCTGGACACAAACAGATCCCCCCTGATACCTCCAGCTCAAACACACCCCAACCAGGCACCCAGATGAAACCTAGCTTCCTAACTAATGATAGCCGTCCATTTACCCGGAGCCAAGGCACTAAAGGCCTCCAATTTAGTGCCAAGGCACTAAAGGCCTCCAATAAAGTAACACAATATTGCCAGCCAATCAAGATACAAAAAGAGCCAAAAAACAGACAGAAGATATTAGAAACACCAATCAAGCAGAACACAGCAAACTCCAAGACCAATAAACACAGACCAAAACTCCCAACCAATCAGGATGAAGAAAAAACCATTCTGGCACAGCAATAGGCTGCCCCAAATTTAAATCTGAAACCACTGTAAAAGTCTGACTCATGGATGAACACTATACAGAAGCCTGATGATGGCAGATGAGATTCTGCCGAAACGTTGCTACAACTTTAAAAGCACAACTACAATGACGTGGGAAAATACCCGAACAAAGCTAAGTGCCATACATGTAAGTACCCGCGAAAACTTAAGAAAACAAATATCAAACCTCTATGGGGAGGAAATAAACAGCCAGATCAAAACCTACGAAAAACTGGAAATTAAAAGAGCAGGAACACTATGTGATCTCCAATTCCTACGCAGCTGCAGAGACAACAATACAACACCAACCTGCTTCAAATTAACATTTCATCAAAGCACAGCAGCCACTAAACATATCCTGAAAAGAAGTGAAATGGCTCTACTAAAGAATGAGCTCCACAGTAAGAGATTCCAATTAGATCAGTTAAACAAAGATTTGCTAGCACTACACCTGGAACTGAGCAGCAAAATCCACCCTCTACTTTGGGACAAGATAAAACAACTTACAACTTGGAGAGCTGAATCTGAAACCACTTACAAAAATGATAAACTCTTGAAAAAATTAAAGAAATTAGAACATGACAAGAAAACCCCCAACAACTCACAACAACACCTGAAACAATTAGTATACAATGTTTCCAACAGAGAACTCACCAAAACAGAAACAGATGTCCTAACCAAAGGATTCAATTATGCTATAGCACCCACCCCAAAAAATCCCCACAGAATCCATCATATGTGCAGTAGAATCCAGCCTAACCAAATTAAATACAGATGAAGCTGATAGAATAAGACATCAGGTTACCAACATCCTATGCACAAGCAAACCACCCAAAAGCAACTTGCAGAAAGAAGAAATTAAAGCGCTACAAACCCTGAAACGAGATAGCAGCATAATCATCCTTCCAGCAGACAAAGGGAATGCCACAGTAGTAATGGACAGAAAAGACTATGAAACAAAATTGACAGACCTACTCCAAGACCCCACATACAAACCCATAAACACATACCCAACCACATATCTGGAAAAATTAACCAAGAAGAAAATTATAACCAGCCACATGAGCAAAGACATCCAACAGACGATCATCCCAAGAGAAAAATCTTCCAGATGCCCCAAACTATACGGCCTCCCAAAAATACACGAAGAAGGCATACCTCTCAGACCCATAGTCAGCTCCAGAGGAGCACCACTACAAAACCTAGCTAAACACTTAGCAAAACAGCTACAGCCCCATGCTGAAACAGCAGCTTCACATGTACAAAACTCATACCACTTCTTGGAAATGATCAAAGATCTACATGTGGAGCAAGAAGATCTGCTTGTAAGTTTTGACGTGGTTTCACTATTCACTCAAGTCTCGATAACAGAAACTCTTGAAATCATCAAAAATAAATACCAACCACCCAAACACCTCATGGAACTAACAGAACACTGCTTAACCAACACATATTTCATATACGAAGGACAAAGATACAAACAAATTGAAGGAGCCCCTATGGGATCACCACTGTCACCCGTCATTGCAAACCTGCTCATGGAAGAATTCGAATACCCAACAAAGCTGAATACCATATATATATACATATACCATATATATTGCTTTGTTGGCCTACTTTTGTAGCACAGGGTGCAAAGCAAGGGAGCAAGGGGTGGTTCTGATCACATTCTATGGTATTTCCTACAGCTGGAGCACACAAATATATTCTGTAATTACTCTGATGAGACACTGACCTCTTCCAAGTTACAATATCTCCCTGGAATACAACCAATTTAGAAAATTCTATCAGAGTATCCGAGTTGGGCAATTTTGTTCCCAGCTCAACCAGCAAGCAGCCCATTTCCATTTCATACACCCACTTAATAACAAAATGCCTCTGTGTTAACTCACTTGCAAATTAGAAAATAAATGTAAAAGTTGGTTCTCAGGTTGATAAAGAATTAAGCAACCACTGTATAAATTACTCTTACATCTGCAAATGTCAGAGGAGATCCTCACTGTGAGGGCCTTGTAAGGCTGCATACATTATATATACTGTGTAGCACAAGTTTCCTTAATCTGATATGTGGTTTTTTTCTTTCTCAATAGAAATGTCGGAGGTGGACAGATTCATACTTTGTTTCACAATAGAGTAAGAGATTGCCACAACAGGCGGTTGTTGTTGTTGTTTTTCAAATCTATTTTCTTATATTTTCCACTTGTTCGGCTGGTGTTTCCTCTTCTTGCACCAGCTAAGAAGCAAAGAAAAAGACTGGAACACATTGTCTCCACAAGCAACATCCAGATAAGCAGGAATGACCAAACAAAGCAGAACACGAAGTTTAAGCAGAAAACAATGACCTAATCAAGGAACCACCAAAGAGAAAAGCACATCCCCAACAGCAGTGGCAAGTCAAACTTCTGTATATAAACAGAGAACAAACCCCACACTCACTTGCACTGCTGATGTTACTTAATTGGGTAATGAAATGTCTGAAAGCAAACGATCAATCACTCTACTGTCTTGGGCATTTCCTGAGGAGATTTAAGTTGACTTCCTGCAAGAGCCGAGGGCTAATGAATATATTTCACTCTTAGAGATATATGGGGATCACTGAATGCTCTGAGGAAATCCTGAGGCACTCCCAGATATCCTTTTCAGAAATGCTCTGGGTTTACTGAAGGTGACGTAATCACTCAGCAAATATATGTATAGAACAGAGTACACAATCAGCCTGCTGTGTTGCAGAATCGTGGCAAAGGGGACTTACTTGTTCACATCAGCACATCTTCAGTGAATTGCTCGGATAGCTTTCCTTGATTATAGGCAAGGTCCTCAAGGCTAGGCATGAAACAAACTCCAAGATTTGAGACAACTGTACCACTCAGTTGCAAATATCTTTTTCTCCAACAAGATATTATAAGTGGTGCATTTATAAGCATGCTTGGAAAAGGTCAATTGTATAAATGCATTTATACAATATAGGATTGTACATAGGAGAGCCTTGGTTGTCATCAGTGATTATCCTTACTTAGAAAGTTGATTCTTCTGGATCTTTCAGTAGCCTTTGATACCACTGATTGTGAGATATTGCTAAGAGCAACTTACTGTGCATTGCATAATGGGGGCTCCATACCTATCTGCAAAATCCCCACCACTGAGAAAAATTTCTGTTCTTGCCACAAGATTGCGAGATCTCCTTCAATATTCAATGTTTATATAACTTGTGGAAGTCATCCAGATGTTTGAAGTGTGACCTTCAACTCCATCTGTCTTTGCCACCTGCTTCTAGAATCTAGATTCATTGGTTGCACTGTGAAGAAGTATCTAAGTCTAAGTGCTATTGCTATTATTATTGTAAAGTATAATAATAGAATTTTCAAAGCCTTTCCTTGCTCCATTTTATACTAAAAGAAATCAAGGTGAGATCTGTTAGATTGGGTAGATCGGTCCCCACAGAGACACGAGACCAAAAGTGAACATTCAGCTCTTTATTGAGTATACAGTTCTGTACAAGACCAGCGCTTCACAGCAGCCCTTCATATAGGAGCTGTCCGCGGCACGGCAGCCAATGACAGCGCTTTGAATCTCCCACGATCAGCTCGGCCAATCGCGGTAGATTCTAAGCGCGCCAATCACGGCCATTTAGTCATCCAATCAGGTTGCGGCCCATGTGGGCCAATCAGGTTTCAGGATTTGGAGTATGTTAATACAGAACACCCCTCCCCTCTTGGTTTCATCCGACGGAGCGTGGTCACGTAGTCACGCAAGTAGGTGGGGCTTCATAGCTGCCTAGTTGACCTGCGCGGTTCAGTTGTTGTTTGGTCGTTGACCGGTTCGGGCAGACCTTTCATCGCTCCTGAGTCCTTGGATGGAACCGCCTGAAGGGTGAGCTGGGCCTTTACTGGTAGCTCCCTCCCGGTCTACCCGGGTTGGTTGAGCTGCCGATTCTGCCATTCCCGCCTGGTCTTTCCGGGCTGGTTGAACTGGCTTGACTGCTCCCCTCAGGTGAAGCCTCGGGTTGTTCATCTGCTGTGGATGTGTCATCTACCGGTGAGTAAGGCTGGTTTATTATTGCTTGGGGGTGGTTTATTCTGGTTGGGGGGTGTTCTGCTTGCCCTTTTGGATTTTCTTCCTTTCTTTGCTGATGGTTTGAGGTCCCCCGCCCCTTCTGGTTTCTTTGTTGTTTGTTGGTGGTGGTGTTTGCGTGCTGTCAGTGGCTATTCTTGATCTGAGCTGGTCGATGTGCCGCTTCCAGCTCTGCCCGTCGGTTGTCTGTAGTCGGTAAGATCGGGGGCCTGTTACCTGGGTTATTTGTGCTGGTACCAAGAGTGGGACCCCTGTGAAGTTTTTTGCGTAGACAGTGTCTCCTATGTTAAATGTTCAGTACTTACTTGAAGAGTCTGGGGGCTTTCGGGGTTATTCGTGGGGTGTAATCTGTCTAATGGAGATCTTAGTTTTCTGCCCATGAGTAATTCTGCTGGGCTTTTGTTTATGGTAGTGCTGGGTGTAATATGTTGTATTAAGAGCATTTTATTTATTTTTTCTTGTATGTCGCCAGTTTGAATCTTGTATGGTATTTTTTGTGAATCTGACCATTCGTTCTGCCCGCCCATTCACCGCCGGGTGAGCTGGCGTGGTTAACGTGTGCTGTATACCCCGTTCTGCCAGAAATTTTTCGAATGCTAGTGAGGTAAATTGTGGCCCGTTATCCGACACTAGCACGTCTGGCAGCCCGTGTGTGGTAAAAAGTTTGCTCAGTTTTTTTATGATGGCTTCTGTGGTTGTCGTTTTCATGGTGCTTACCTCCAGCCAGTTGGAGTAAGCATCAACGGTGATCAGAAACATGTGCCCCTTGGTAGGCCCGGCAAAATCTATGTGAATTCTGGACCAGGGGCCCCTGTGGGTTTCCCATTCCAGACTTGGGGCGGGGGGGGGGTTGGTCTGATTCCCTGGCAGCTTTTGCATGTGGCTACCCAAGTCTCAATTTGTTTGTCCATTCCCGGCCACCAGGCATAGCTCCTGGCCAGGGCTTTCATCTTGACAATGCCCGGGTGCCCCTCATGCAACATTGACAACACCCCTTTTTGCAATGTCTCTGGAATTACAACCCTGTCCCCCCAAAGTATGCAACCCTTCTGTGTGAAGAGTTCAGTTTGCCAGTTTCTGAAGGTTTTAAATTGTTTGTTTCCGTCGCTTTCCGGCCACCCTTTCTCCACCCAGCCCAAGACTCACGCCAGCTGCTTGTCTTTATTAGTCTCTCTGGCAATGTCTGACGAGGTCAGGGGTGGGTTGGGCAGTGTCTCGATGTGCAGGGTTGTTGTGGGTGCCACGTCATTGTCCAGGTCTGGCAGGGGAGAACGGCTCAATGCATCTGCATGTGCGATGTTCTTGCCAGGCCGGTGTGTTAACTGGTAGCTATAGGCGGCAAGGAACTTGGATCACCTTGTCATCCTGGTCTCTTTAGGCGCGTAATGAGGTAAATCGGCTCAGCAGCACTTCCACGCCTTGTGGGGAGTTGATACTGCAGAGTTTCCCCTTGAATAAAAAGGCACGGTGGGGCAGATGGGTGCTGATGCCCCCACCCCAGACAGTGTTCCCAGGGGAGAGAGAAAAGCCTCGGACCCTTTTAAAATGGAGCCTCTCCCTTCGGGTGCGGGCGGCGGCGATCATAGCGGCTTGGCTTGAAAAGATTGTAATGGTACGGGCTAAGAAATATGAATTTTTAGCCATGCGGCTGAGGCGTTATCACCTCCGATCGTCCTGGGGGTGAGAGATCATTATCTGAAGCTACGGTGAGCTCCCTTGGCTCGAGTTATATACCGTAGGGAGCTGCTTGACTCATTGAAACTAAAAGCCTTAAAGGAGTTGTTAAGAGTTTAAAAGCAAACCTTTTTGTTGTCTCCTTTTGAAGCCTTTGCTATTCCGGCCAAGGGAAAGGAAATTAAGCTGCCTATATCCACGAAAGCTGAGCAAAAACTGGGGACGCTAGGGAGGAGTCCCGTGGAGGAGGAGGAGCATCCTCTCAATTAAATCCCATCCTATCAAACGAGCGACAGAAGCATCATCCCAAACAAGGGATGCTCTGAACAGCTCGTCTGGAGAACCATTATTCCAAAATATGCAAATGTGTAATCCAAAAGGCATAGCACAAAATGCAAAGGAAACTAGATAAAAAGCAAACATATTTGCTTTATTGCCTTTCCTCTCTAACTATGCAATAGGCAGACATATGCTTACAGACAAAATGATGATTTTCCTCTAACAAAGAAATTCTACATAATCTCAGTCCTGTAATAAATAGGCAGAAGAGGAACAGAAGTGCAACCAAGACAATGGTCATAGAAGAGAAAACTGAATCCAGGCCAGAATGATAATTTGAAAAGTATCGCCCATATGACTCTTCTCATTGGGGGGGGCGGGGGGCACATATTCAGACTTTCAAGACTCTGTTACAGTAACTTTATAATAAAAGTAGTATTAGTATTCATAACTTTGGTTTCCTAGTCTGATGTGCTTTGAAGGGCTGACACCTTCACCTACATTTCTACTAAAACCCTGTGTTGCTATATACTCTTGATTTTCTCTTTCATTGGGCCATAAAGACAGAGAGGAAACTCCAGATTAAGCCTAAATCTGCACAAACAGTAATCTATTAAACCCAACCAACTTCCTCAAGTTCATTATTGCAATCTTCAAACCCCATTCTGATTATGATTGTTGATTTCCAAATCAGAGGGCCCAGTCTCTGAAAGCCTGGGATCGGGGATTTGTAATGCTGAAACAGGGAACAAAGAGCTTTTCTCAAAGGAAGTCAAGGCCCAGAAAGAAGTGTAGGGAGAAATAAAAGTGGACACATACTTCTCTGTATCGGCTCTGAGTGTGCACATCAATAATTTAATGGGGTTCTGGGTCAAATAAGGAACCTGTGAAGAGTCCTGTAGTCCTTCAGTAAGAATATCATTAGAAGGCCAGAACAACCCGAATGGCACTGAATGATTTGGATTATGATCAGGGAATAGATAGAAGAATCAGGAATGCCTACGAGGAGACTCTTGTAGTAATCCAGGTGAAAAAACTTGGTGACTTGGCCAGGGACTCTGAAGCTAAACCATATATATTCTACCACAGCTATTGGCTATGTCTCAGGAAGCTAGTCAAGCAAAAATGATGGTAGATGGATTGCATTCAGTCTGGGTTGAGGGAATGTGAAATTCTTCCTCTTTAAATTCATTTACAAAATTGTACGGTATCTTCAGCTTAGATTTCGTTGGTTTAAAAAAATGGTTTAGTAGAGTACAAGTCATTCAACCATGGGTTAATGAAAGATAGACATACAGAATGGAATCTGACATATGTAGATTGCCTCAATCCCATTTTGAACACCCAGATCCTATCAGTGCTATGAAGTCTAAGTTAACTACATCAGGAAAGATTCAAACCAGAATGCAATCTTATAAAGCAGCAATTACGTACCATAAAGGTAAATATGTGAGATATATACGGTATACTGCATGTACCAGTATGTATACATGTATGTATATATCTTCATCCTATGTCTGCTGATGCTCAGGCATTCTCTCAATAGCTCATCTTTGGGTGCCCTCTTATTGATATATTCCTGGATACTCTGGGTTTTATCTAGGACAGTGGTTTTGACACTTGCCAGACCCTCTTTCCAGCTAGTGTACAGTCCCTGAGTGTTGAACTCTGGGTTGAAAGATCTATATATTGGGAGCAGAGGTGGTGTTCAGCAGGTTCTGACCAGTTCTGAAGAACTGGTAGGAGAAATTTTAAGTAGTTCGAAGAACCGGCAAATCTCACCTCTGACCAGCTCACTTGACTGGCAGGGTATCTGATGACTGGCAAGACATATATCTGGATGGAATGGATCTTGTACTTCCCATTGAGCTGACTCTTCAGGACCTGTCTGATCCTTTGGTGATACTTGGATGTTGCTATCTTCTTTGCCTCTTCCTCATGATTCCCAAGTGACTCTGGGATACTAAGCTACTTGTAACTGCTCTGTATGTCTGCTATGTGGCCCGCTGGTAATTCCACCCCATCAGTTTTACTACTCTCCCTCTGTTGATTGCTATCCGGCCACATGTCTCTAGCCCAAATGACATCCCAATGTATTCACTGTAAATCTATATCAGATGGATCAATCAGTTGGTCTCATTCACTCTTAGCGTCATACAACTAGATGTCATCCATGTATAGGAGGTGGCTAATGACAGTTCCACTCTTGTATCCATATCTAGTCCTTGTGATTATCTAGCTAAGAGAGTTCAAGCCTATTCAGCACAGCAGTGGGGACTGCACACCACCTTAGTAAATGTCGTGCCTGATGGCCCCTTGTAAGCTGTTTTGAGTTGACTTCCAGTGTTGTCTTCCACAGTCTCATTGAGTTCTTGAGGAAAGCCCTTAGTATCCTAATGACTTTGTATAGCTTCGGGCATTCACAAATCCATGCATGTGGCATTGAGACATAGACTTTCCTATAATGAATCCAGGCTGCGCTAAGATTGATCTGTCTAGACCTTGAGTCTTGGGCAACTGCTCTGTCTATTAGCAACTGGTGTTTTGGGCCCCTAGTGTTGTTCCCAAGCCTTTCTGAACTGGGCTCATACTGTATAATGGCCCATATGGTATTATAGCTTAGTGGCTATGATACTTAATAGAACTTTCCATGTTGTGGGGTGGTAGGGCTATTGGCTGGTAGTTGGACGCTGTTGTTCCCTTGTGTGGGTTTTCCATGATCAGCACTATCCTTCCTTGGGATAGCCTGTCTGGGTGAGGCTGCTGCCAGCATGCTGGTTCAATTGTATTGCTAGGCATTCATGCACTGCTTGTAAGGTAGACAGACAGATATAGAGGTAGAGGTAGATGTATATATTGATACACACACATACACATACAAATCATTTTAATTACATTTTCATTGTTTTAAGGGGGATAATGAAATGAACGCACTTGTTTCATACTATATTTTTTTGAATGGGGGGGTCTCTATAATATTTGCTTTTTAAATGTTGTTATTTTTATTTTTAAATTTTTGTTCATTGTTTCAATAAATATGGTATAATAAAAAATTTAAATGAGGTTTTTAGCACCTATGCACATTGTAGGAGGTTACCTCTGTTGATCTATGGTAGCAAAAAAATCGGAAGGGGTCTAATAATAACTTTTCTAACTAATAAATCTTATGAAAGGATGTAAGTTTTTATGAGCTGCAACTCACCACATCAGCTGCCTAGAATGGCTAAACTGATGTAAAATCTAAACTGTGATGAGAAAATTGGGGGGAGGAGATCATTTTTCTAACCAAATGTAAACAATATGACAGCATTCCAAAAGATCTGAAAGTGAAGAACCCTCTGTAGACCTCATAGGCCAGAACCTTTCCTATCCCCTTAAATCCCATAGTTGTGTATCTTGTATGTGTATGAATGGCTAATGTATTTTGTATGTGTATTTATGACTGAGTTCTTTAACCACTGGCATCTCCAAGGTTGTTCCAGAGAGATTATTTCTCTAGAACTGGTGAATAGAGGATTGGATTTTCTATACCTTCCACAATTCCAAATGCCAGAATATTACTTAAAAAACAAAGCTGCTTTACATAACCTCAGAAGTACTTTGATTCCAAAACTAATCTTGTTTCTAAACTTCATGGGTCAGACTTATGATATGCTAATTGTAAATTCCTTCCACTTGGTCAATTGCTCTCTGTTGCTCTAACTATGTAAGGAGTAAAGTCCATGCTTCCCAGACAAACTATAGTACTGTATTTAGTCTCCACAATCTGTTCTTCCTAATAATTGCTGCTTGTCAACTGAAACCGGTGCGAGTATCAATGGGACTACAAGTTTTCTCTGTCTCCTCCATAACGGAGAATCTGCTTCAAGAAAACAAATCCCATGATAAGTATGTATACAAAATACACAGTACTGCAATTTCTTTATTTAGGATTGCATAAAGAAGGTGGTTTGTGCACTCCCATAGGTAGAGGTCACACCCTGCTGCATCAGCAAGCCTTGGGAAAAGAGGTGTTGTAAGATCCTGAAGTCATTTTATATTCCCAAGACTGAGATGTGCAAACACCTCCAAAATTCAAAGTTGCATCTATAAACTGAGGAAATGGGGACATTACTGTGGTGCCTATGCAACAAACAGGGTACAGTATATACATATTTTTTTAATATGAAAAAGACATTGCTTCAGCAGTGGGAAGCATATATTGCAAAAGGGTCCATCCACACATATGTATTTTCTTATTTGTCACAGCTGGGGACCTAAATCCATCTGACTTTTGTGGAGAAGAAAGCATTTGGATTAGGAAAAAAAAAACAGTGACCTGACAGCAATGTTCCACTATCTCAGGGGCTGCCACAAAGAAGAGGGGGCTCCAAAGCGCCTGAGGGTGGGACAAGAAGCAATGGATGGAAACTAATCAAGGAGAGAAGCAACTTAGAACTAAGGAGAAATTTCCTGACAGAACAATTAATCAGTGGAACTACTGGCCTCCAGAAATCGTGAACGTTCCAATACTGGATTTTTTTTAAAGAGGAGATTAAATATCCATTTGTCTGAAGTGGTATAGAGTTTCCTGCCTGAGTAAGGGGGCTGGATTAGAAAACCACCAAGCTCCCTTCCAACTCGGTTATTCTATTATATTCCTTTTACTTCTTCTTCACTGTTTGCTTGTGGAGCAAGCTTTCATTTAAAAGAAAAGGCAAGGAAGCTCTCTGCATTTACAGGAAACCTATAGTTTGCTGCTGACTGGATTCATGCATTGCACTAAACTATACTATGGTTCCATTTTGGTTTAGGGCTTATTGTTATTTGCAAATTGGGGTTCTCATTCTAACGTTGGCAACTTTCAGATGTGTGGACCAACTCCCAGAATTCCCCAGCCAGCCATGGCTTCCCTGGGAGTTGAAGTCCATACATCTGAAGCTGCCAAAATTGAGAAACATTGAGTTAACTGAATAAATTATAATTTTGTTGTGTGAGAAAAATGCATTCAGTAGTATGCCCTCGTTTTTTAAGCAGCACCTCTCACTGTCCCCTGCACTTCCATCCACTTTAATACTGATGGCAAATGCCCGCAAGGAAAACCCAAGCAACGGTGGCAGGATACAATTAATGTGGACATCAAAATTCTACAGTTGAACCCAGTTGCTACATACAATCACATGAAATGGTGTTCATTGATCTGAAAAGTGGATGTTTTTCAGCCACATGAAAATGCTAGGATGATGAAGAGTGGTTTCTTCAATTTATGATTAAACAAACCTTGGTTTAATGCAATTCATACACAGCCTTTCAGTTTACTTTTGCTGAAACAGAACCAACTCAGTAACACAAAACTGAAGCTGCCCTCCCAATTTAGATTTGATTCAAAATAAGATCCCAATTAAAATTAGGCCATGTTACCTCATTAGTTTACTGCATAGTGAACTGTAGAAAATATGAGCTCCAGTAACTTCCTTCTAAACTCTTTGTCCAACCTATATTTTATGAAAAAACAATGAATTATGATAATATGCCTATATTTGACTAATAACCTAATTTGCACAACTTCAGAACAGTTTTTTTCATATTAAAAGTATAGAGTCCTATCAAGAGTGGATTTGAAATCAAACTGTGATTTCTAAACTTCAAAACACAGACCTCACTTCCAAATGTTGAGACCCCATTTCCAGGGATTCTACCAGTTCGCACCTGTTCTCTAGAACCGGTTGTTAGAAGAAATTACTGGCCTAATCCTGTAAGGAAGGCAGGAAGGAAACACTCTGGTGTTGCTTACAGAAACTGCCTCTCCATTAACCCTTATTACATTCCTGGCAGGACTAGACTTCCTGTCTCAGGAACTTCTCTGGAGTTTTTTTTTCCTCCTTTGCTGGTACTTTGCTTGTGTGGAGTGACCATTCAAAGTTACAATGGCACTGAAAAAAGTGACTTATGACCATTTTTCACACTTACGACTATTGCAGCATCCCCAGTCATGAGAACCCAGGCGAGAAGATGGATGCCTCAATGTGAGTGATATTGATATTGGCCCAGCCAATAACATGACCACAAAGCAACGCCCACGAACTAAGCCACACCCACAGAACCAGTTGTTAAAAAATTTGAATCCCACCCCTGCCCATTTCTCAATATTTTTGCAGACATATATGTCAGTAAGGATGACATAAAACTACTACAATGTATTGTTTTTAGAGATTTCAATAATATACTTAAGGTCTACATGTCCATGTAGATTTTTTGGTAACAATATGTAAGTCATTTGCCTTTTTCTGCAATATGTTTTTTTCAATTTATCAGTTTATCATCTATCTCTATCTAATACAGTCTTCCAAAGACGCATCAACCAAAAAAACCCTATTGAATGAAAATGTACATGTAATATGGATATATATATAATGATTATCTTGGCATAGCCAGCCTCCCAAGCAGTTAACCTTAATATACTTTCATTGTCTATTATTTAAAGAAATATTGCAGCCTTTATAATATGGGTTAAATCAAAAGGCAGAGATGATCAGACTGGTCCTCTGCTGAAAAAAATGTAACTGAAGCGTCTTTTTTTAAAAAAAGCATCTGTAACTCTATATCTCCCTCTTAACCTTCACTTTCTGAAAAATTTTGGAATGTGGAAAAAGTGGAGGGAGATGTGTTATTGAGAATTACAAGTTGGTATTGTATAACATTATTATTAAATAATGAGACAGTTTCAGTATAATTCCCATCCATAGCTTGCTAAACCTGGAATTCAGAATTTACACATTTATGTCCAGGCATGGGATACGTTAGAAATCAGTCATGGTAATAGTCAATTGATAACTAAAATAATGAAGAATTTAAAAGGTTCAGATAGAATTCTCTATTTTCTCCTTTTATAAAGACTATTAACCATGGTGATCAAGAAATATAAGTCCTGAGCCCTGACTAGAAGCCACCTTGAAAAACATCTGGATAATTAATTTCATTCATTAATATAATGAATACTTTCTACTCTATCTCCTAATATTCAGAAAACTGGATGAAGATTCTTGGGCCTGGAAACTGTCTACTAATAACCTAAAATATGAAGAAAAGTTTCCATACTTTCAATAATGGTTTTAAATTACTTTAAACTTCGAACCAATAAAGCTCTACTTGTATGAGCAAATATTATAACCGATATATTATAAATGGCCTACACTCAGAATGTGATGTGTACATAATACAGACATTGATCCCAAGTTGGGAAACTGCAGGTTATCTTGACTACTACTGTAGAAAAAAAGGGGATATAAATATTATAAACTTCAATCCAGAAATTATTTCCTATCTAATACTAGTGTAGTCCAAAAACATTAGAAAGATGTCGAAAATAATTCTTTATTAAGGTACAGTCACTATGTCTCAAATACCATTAACTCAGAAACAAAACAGCCTAAACTCAAAATAGAAAAGTCTAGGGACTGTGAGAGCCTCTTCAGGCAATAAGGAAAGGACGTCTAATCAAAGAATGATCTCTAATTAAACAAATACAAAAATCAGTATTCTGAACAATGCTTAAGGAAATCAGAAAGAAAAGGTAACTTACTATATAGATGTCCAAAAACTCCAGAAAATTCTAGATTTAGAATTTAAATATTTGTGACATTTGGGAGGGAGAGGGGCAAAGGATCTGAATTGTACTATTCAAGTGTGTGCATCCATCTAAGAGAGAATACAAAAAAGGTGTGTGTGTGTGTGTGTGTGTGTGTGTGTGTGTATGGATCTTATTCGGGTTTTCTCCCGCGTAAGATTGGATATGTGTGTGTGTGTGTACATATATATGTATGTGTGTGTGTGTGTGTGTGTGTGTATAAATATATGGATGGAGGTTTAGGTGTGTTCGGGTCTTTTCCCGTGTAAGATTAAGACTGTCTTGGCAACGTTTTGGCGAGGTCCCACTCGCCATCCTCAGGCTGGTGCTTTCGGCTTCGTGCCAGTGCAAGCAGTGTGTGATTGGAGCTGCCGTCTCTCTATAAATACTGGTGGAGGGGCTGGTGTGCTGGGCTGGTTGGCTGTGCTACTGCCTCTTGATTGGTTGATGGAGTTGATGTTGGTATAATGGGCTGTGTGATGGCCTTGTGAGTTTTGTTGTGGAGATATCCTGGATCTTGTGCTTTAATCTCCTGGGTCGTTTGTGTTTTGATCTCTTTTCCATTAGCCTCCTGTGTTGTAACAGCTTGGGTAATGGGTTGTGTGGTGACCTTGGGAGTTTTATTGCTGTGGTATCCTTGGTCTTGTGCTGTGATTTCCTGGGTCGTTTGCTGTGTTGCAACTTCTTGAGTTCTTGTGGTGAAATTTCCTGAGTTTTCTGATGTGATATCCTGAGCGGGTGGCTGTGATGTAGCATTCTGTGTTTTGGTCTGGCTTTGAGTTTGGGGTCTGTGTTCTTGGCATATGTCAGCTTGCTTGGTTTTGGGGTCAGGGGGTGTGACAGCGGGCGAAGCAGCCATGGTCTGATTTCTGGATGGTGGTTGTCCTTCGTTTATAGGATGGATTTGGGCCTGGGTATGATGAGGGGGATTGGCAGTGGTGTCCTGTGTTTTTTTGGGTCTGGTGTTGGTTTTCCTGGCTGGGACTCATTTGTTGGTGAGGGCTAGTTTCCAGATGTCTGGTAGGCGGGAGGTATCATCACCCCCCGTATTTATAGAGAGACAGCAGCTCCAATCACACACTGCTTGCACTGGCACGAAGCTGAAAGCACCAGCCTAAGGATGGCGAGTGGAACCTCGCCAAAACGTCACCAAGATAGTCTTAATCTTACACGGGAAAAGACCTGAACACTCCTAAACCTACATACATACATACATACATACATGTATATATAAGTTTGTATGTATTCATGTATGTATGTATTGTTTTCATGGGTATTTATATGTATGGTATTCAGCTTTGTTCGGGTATTTTCCCACGTCATTATAGTTGTGCTTTTAAAGTTGTAGCAACATTTTGGCAGAATCTCATCTGCCATCAATGGTTCGATTCTGCTGAAACATTGCTACAACTTTAAAAGCACAACTATAATGACGTGGGAAAATACCCGAACAAAGCCAAATGCCATACATGTAAGTACCCGCGAAAACTTAAGAAAACATACATACATACATACATATATTCTGCTTATACCAAAAGTTGTTTGACTTTCTTCTACCAAATCCATAAACTTCCCATAATTCAGCCTTACCCTGTACGTTTATATAAAAAACAACAATGTGCTAATAGATTGGATAATAGATATATCAATAATACATAATAGATATATTGCATGTGTCTTAAAAGGTTTTTTAAAAAGTCTGTTTTACAAGTAGGAGTAGTACATATTTTTCCAAAACACAGCATTGTAGTATTTTTACTGTCTGCCAAGCTATCTTGTTTTCCCTTTTTTGTCTTTAAAAACAAATTATTTCAATACTTCCATTAAGGTGACAGCCATCCTTGCATCTGGCCAATGAATTACTACTATCACATATACAAATTAGTTGCGATAAAATAGCCAAGTTTATCTGTTCTAACCAGAAGCATCTAAAAGCTGTGGGTTGAGGCAGCTCAAGACATTTTGTTTTGTCAAGTCAAAGAGAAAATAGCCTTCTCCTGTTACATCTCCAGAAGCTGATTAGATACGGAGGTGGTTCTTGCTGTGTTGTTGGCAACAGAACAGTGGTTTCCCCACACCCGAGGTCAGCAAGCTAGTTCACCAGCGGATTATACAGCTCTAACTGGAGATCAGGAGGAGTTATCCCCACTGTTATATTGAACTTCCAAAAGTTTACCGCTGAAGGCTGTTCCATCACCTTGTCAAATTTGGGGGCAGCTCTGCCAGTATCCTTAGAGGGTTAACATGCTCAGTGTTGCATTGTAATGCAAATTCTTCAGTCTCAGGCATTTGCTATTCCCACATGTAATAGTTTCTATGCTTGTTTCATGCAATAGTTTGGTGATTTTGTAAAAATGATTTCCAGCTTCTTATTTTCAAATAGAGCTAAAGTTGTTATCCCCAAACTCTCCTCCAACTCTCTTAATATTCATTTTGGAAAAGCCAATTGGCTATGTTGCCCCCAGAAGAATGTCTTTTGGCACCGATTTACCAGAGGCAAGATAAATGGACTTAAATACAATAACCAAAGATAATAAATTAGTTTTTACACTATGTGAATTTTTGTTAAGTCCCTATGGGTGCCTAAGCCTGTGTAGATTTCAAAGAAATAAATAATATAGATTCTAATATAGGGACATACTCAAAAACAGCAATGTGCATGATAGAGGAGAAGGAAGCAATATAAAAATTTGTGGGTTGTAATGTGGACTAGCCAATGCTAGTGATATAGTAATGTAGGTATTAGTTAAATAACCTGCATCAACCTACAATGTCAATGATTAGTTAAAGAACCTAATTAGTTTTATCATCAAATAACCTATTTATTAGTTAAATAATCTACATCAATCTATAATGTCAATGATAGAAGTGACTAAAATTTATTTTATTCCTAAATGACTACTCATTTGGAGGCTTATTTGGATATTTCTGTAAGCAGATGGTTTTCTCCGGACTCTGGATTGATGAGGCTACAGGGTTCCTCCCCATTTTACTCTAATGTGGTTGCAAACATTGCCTAGTATTTTTTTATGCCATGGGCGTATGACTTTCACACCGGCCCATAGTTTAAAAAAAAAACTTAAAGTTCTTAGCTTTAACTATTAAGCTAATTTAAACGTTTGCCTTTTTCTGGGGGAACTTTTTCTGTGGGAACAAACCAGATGTTTCATTAATGATGTGATTGATGATGCAGTCAGGTTTTGAAATGTGCCAAAGTTGTATGGGTCACTTTAGGCTGCTCTGAGCATACCCCTTTACCGTCCTATATTGAACACTGTCCCCCATGGCTGTGTTCAGTTCCACTTCAAGCATGAGCACACACCTGATTTCTAGAGGCATTTATGTCTGCATAATTCTTGCCAGTTGTTTTTCGTAATGCTTGTCAGATCTTTAAGAGTACAGACTTCTTATGATTACAGGTTTAGTGCTCTACTGAAAGATCTTACGCCTGATTTTTAAATGTGGGTTTCATATTCTTTGAAAAACCTTTACACTGCACAGAAGGTTGACTTGAACTGAGAAAGAAAGCCATTTTCTATCAGCTACACATTACTAATTATATCACCACAGGTTTTCCACTGCTTCTCCTGATAAGATGTTTATCCTTCCCATTTTTACCCTTTTTATTATTTACTGAGGATTTTTGCCCAAACAATAGAACAGTTGCCCTGATTTGACAATGTTCCAAGGATCAGTATCATGCAGCTGCAGTTCCTATTGTGCAATGTACCAAAATTACTTAAGTCACCCTGAAAAAATTGCAGGGCCATTTTGCCCATCCCATTCTGCCTTTTGCAACACTAGACGCTATACTGATGATTGTATATATTACACATGGGCCAATCAACATTGCATTTTATTCATGGCTATCCACAACTCCTTCCAGATATTGCCATCTATCAATTCAGAACTTGAATTTTTTGGTCACACGCATAGGCAGTGCCATTTCCTTGTAGCAGTAGTTGAGCACAGAGGCTCCCTTGTTATCACTTGCTCTATTGGGCTTCTACCTGTGCCTTCCACCATACCTTTTACTTGAATATGGGACCAGCTGTTTAGAATATACCGACCTGTGTTCAGAAACAGCCCAGCTGACAAGAGGCATGAGGAGGCGCTATCAGAAACATTGGGAGAAATTTCTTCTGCTTCATCCCACATGACCCTCAGGTTCTGTTAATTGGCACAACTTGATAGGTGACTAAACCCTTTGTTCTAAGCAAGAGTGATTGCTGATTTCCTCTCAGCCACCTCCACTGGCAGGAGGAGAAACAAAGCCAGAGATATCTAAGAATCCTTTTTTCAAAGATAAGTCACAGTAAGTAACTAAGGATAGAACCATTCTCTGGTCTTTTTACCATGGTTGAGTAGGAATCATCAAATGAAGTAGCATAATTTGAGGCAGGATGCTTTTCTGATGGCTTAAGTGCTGGTATGCAACACTACTTATTGTGTTCATATGCCTAGTTGCTTGGAGCATGTAAATTAATCTTTGTCCTACTAGGTCAACTAGGCTGGGTAAATCTGATTATCCCTCATTTGGCACCTAGACCAATTGATTGTTTCCTGTAATTCATAGGTATATTTGTAGAGATTATAATGATGTTGTGTATACTTGATTCCTAGGTAACTTATCATAAATTGTAGAGAACATAAGTCATAATTAGAAATATTTTGCAACTGTTGTGTACTTTTCCCCACCTTGTTACATGGGCATTATTAATGGACTGTTTATAGTTCACTAATAAGCACACACCCTTCTCTCTTTATGCAGAAATTGATTTTAAATAGGATGATAATCTATTACCAACCAAAGTAGATTCTTGTAAGTTTTAAACCCTGTTTTATATTTCTCTGCAAGTACTGGGTTTTAATTAAGAAGGTGTGCTATTTTATAGATTGTTCTTTCTTAATCTCTTTTTACATTTTTTTAAAAAATACAGTAAAGCATTCCTCCAGTGAGACACATAATCACAATGTGTAGAGTAGACAGGGAAACCTTTTACCCAGAATCATTGGACAATGGCTCCCGTTGTTTGACTGGTGCCATCTTGGTTGGTTGGAAATGATGAGAAAAAAAATCCAACTTTGTTGGATTGCGACATGATTCCCACACTGACCTAAGATATCCTTTCCCTAGCAGCTCTCTGACCCACAAAACTAAATTCTTTACAGAATTACAAGAGAAAATAGCTCCCATGTAGAAAGGAACTCCTAAGAAAAGCCAGTATTCTCAAGATCCTTTTTGTTTGCTGATCTAGATACTGTTGCATGCAGCATCCATCACTCTCTCAGTCTAATCTAATCCACAGTGCAGCATCCCACAGGATGAGTTTTATGAGGAAAACAGGGGCAAGAACTTCGAGCTGTGCGAAACAAAAGTGCAATATAAATTTAATAGAAAATAAAATTTGACTCAAATGATCATATCAAGAAGGGACAACTATTAGCATAAAGAAGAAATCACATAAAAAGAAGAAATATTATACATTTGATCATTTTTTTCTTTTATTTTTTTTCCTACTACATTTTTTCCCAGTCTGGTGCCCCACAGGTATAGCTAGTTTCAGTTCCCACCCTCTCTGTTCATTCCTTCTAAAAAGCACCAGATGGGAAAAAAAGTAGTGTTTAAAAGCCTTGGGTTATGCCTCATTCATATGCAAAACAAAGTAAGTTTGAGTACTATGATGAGAAAATGAGATAATAACTCCTGTTCTGGAAAATCCTTTCCACTATACTTTCTTGCATTTCAGCTTTGCTAAGATTCACTTTTGTTTTGCTAAGACAAACAGAATATTGGGCACAGGTGTCTGGTCTATTCCAGTCTGAACTATTTTTAGTAGTTTTAACTTTACAGAATTAATGAAAAAGCCTTAACATGATGTGCTGGTTCTGCGTTTGAGGAAGCATTAAAAATAATGTCCTGGCTTTGTGTTTCAAAATAGTCATTTGTGAAATTTCAAATGTAAGATTTGAACTTTGCTTTTAAATGATGCATATTACAAGTATTTTTAAAACTGAGAAATTCCTTTAAAATTAAGAGCCGTGGTTTAAAGAAAGAAGAATGGCAGGAACTTAAAGCAATAACACTTAGACTTATATACCACTTCACAGTACTTTACAGCCTTCCCTAAGCAGTTTACAAAGTCAGCATATTGCCCCCAACAATCCGGGTCCTCATTTTACTCATCTCGGAAGGATGAAAGGCTGAGTCAACCTTGAGCCAGTCAGGATCAAACTCCTGGCAGTTGGCAGAGTTAGCCTGCAATACTCCATTCTAACCACTGCACTATATGTAATTACAGATTTTCACAAAACAAATAATTTCATTTCATTTTATTTCTTAAGACATTCAAAAGGGCAACATTTACCTGGATTACTGATACTTTATTTAACCATTGCCAAAAGATATAAAATCTTGTTTTCTAATTGACTTTGATCATAATGCTTAAATAATGGTTTAAAATCACTGTTTTTCAGTTTAATTCATAAGTTCCTCTAGCTAGCTCCATCTACTTATCTGATGTATTGTTGTTTCTTTATCACTAATCTAAATGACAGCTGTAATTCCTTATTCTGTACTTTTGGTTTTGGCTGAATATATTGCATGTATAAAGCCAATGTGACTGATGAATGCAGTTTAATGATTTAATAAGTTTTATGATTTAATAAGTTGTACAAATTGTACCTATTGTGCACATCATGGGTCAACAAATGGCACAGCATAATGTATAAGTGGCTCAGATCGACACAGGATAAAGCTATTTGTAGTTGACCCATAACTAACAAAATTGGTTTTGGAGTACCAGTTGTGTTCCTGCCATGCCTTGGTAGAGGTATATGAATGACTCAAATAGAAACAGAAGGTGAAACATGACTCAGCATTGATTTCCTTCAAAGTACCACAGATGTCCTTGTACTATGCTGGGATCAAACATTAGCAAGACATCAGCCTCATTCTATAAAATAATAAAAGTTACTCAGATTTGCATCAGAAGTACCTTGACACAGGAGAGACATTTGTCTGTTCAATGATTTGATGACTGGGGAACAATCTAAGTGTTTTCAGGGATCCTGAATATGCCCAGACGTTCAAGTCAGAGTATCATGTAATTAAAAGAAATCCTAGAATTAAAAAAATGTTTTGAGCAAAAACTATCATATTTTTTCATCTCTGCCTACTCAGCTTTAGGAGGCTGAGGGAGAGTATTTTGAGGAAAACTCAGGATGGAATTCCTCTAGATCTTAGGATGTTTTCATATTTTTTTAAAAAAATGCATAGCATGGGAAAATCTTTATTAAGACCAAGCAAAAAGCATGCAATAAGTTCAAGCTCTTTAGATTAGTTCATCAAATAAAAGACTCTAGTGCAAAAATTCAGGCAAGGGGAGAAAGGAAAGGAAAATAATCTAAAAATTATGCCAACTGACTTGAGATCAATCTTAAAAGAAAAAAAGATTTGTAGATTGAATGCAATGATTAGTAATAGATTTTAATCACACCAAAATAGCAAATATGTTGGTGGGTGCTGATAAAAAGGAAAGACAACTCAGAAAATGTACATGCCCATATGTATACACATAGACCTGTAGACCTGAAAATGTACATGCCCATATGTATACACATAGACATCCTTAAGTGGATAAGATAATTGCTAACTCCCAAAAAAGGAACTCAGCAGCCAGAGATTGTTAAGGGACTATGTTGCTGAAAATAAAAAAAAATAGAAGGTCAAGCTGGATGATAGGGAAAACAAAGGAAGGTTTGCTTGATTTTCTTAGATGTTCTGATGCTCTGGATGAGGGTATGATACTATGAGTGGCTTGGTGACTGAATTTTAAACAAGCCTGTTAGGTATGTGGTTATACTTAAACAGGGTGCTGTGACTTTCAAATTTTGGGAGAGAATTTTATATCTTTCTTCTCATGTACAGTGGTGTATTAACTGTTAAGCAGACTAAGTATGTTTTTAGGACACCAGGCCCAAAGGGAGCACCATAAAGTTGAGAGTATGGCTTCGTTTGTACAGTATGTACAAAGGAAGCGGGCACCAAGATTTGTTAGTGCTTAGAGCACCAGTGAGCCTTAATCTGCCACTGCTCATGTATTTTCCCTGGACTAAGGTACACTTGAAGGTGCTGGCTACGTTTGATGGAGATGATGCAGTGACCTCTCAGCAGTTTGGGTATTCTTGTAACAACTTCACCCATCGCCTGAAACAAACCAGTGGCAGCACTATGATTGTCCATCCTGCATCCCTCAATGGCTGGCGTGTTATTGTTGCTATCTGGGAAACCTTGGGTTACCCAAATTTCAGAGTACTATATCACCTATTCTATAAGAACTCTTTCAAAGAAAATAGCAAAAGGAAAATGCGAGTGACACTGTCCTCGTTGGAGGTGAATATTAGAGTATACCAAACAGACAAAACAAGAGTTGGGAAACCAAATGATTTCATATCTAGTTCTTTTGCAAACCATCTACTTCAAAAAGCTGCTATATGAAAATGACTGGATTCATACATCACATTAACTTACACATTGTAGTTTACAAACTACAAAGCCTAGGGTCACTGATTATGTTTGTTCCCAACAAACCAACCTTATGGTAAAATGATTGCAATGTGCAAATGCAGCCTGTGTTTCTGGCTTAAAGCTAAACATTAGGATAAAATATGCCAAAATAATCACAAATAGCCAGGTTGAAACTGCCTGGTATTTCATTTTATGTGGAATTATGAGTTGGGAGCAACGTGCTTATTCCAACTGGATAAACATCATGGCAGTGTGAACACACTCTTAGAAGGAATTTTAGCCTTAAAAACATTGCCTTGTATTTAGAACACACAGGATAGTTATAAAAACTAATGATGTGACATCATGTTGCATTTTCAGTTGCATTTTTTAGTACAGGTAGCCTTCCTGTTACAATAAAAATTCAGATTGGAATTCCTGTCACTGAGTAGTGTAATCATAAAGCTCAATGTTAAGGGACTATGTTGCTTAATGAAGGCAATTTAGGCTGCCACTGTAGCTTCAAGAATACACGGGTTGTTTGAATGGGAAGAGCCAGGAGTTCAGTCAAGCAAGCCGGTGTGCAAATGTGCAAGTGCTGCAGGAGTTGCCATGGGCAGGTGTTATGGAGCACAGGCAGATGCACAGGTTTGTGGTGTCATGGGAATGTTACAGGCAGACACTGTAGAGCATAGGCAGGTGCAAAGGTGCCTGCAGGAGGTGTGTGTGTGTGTGTGTGTGTGTGTGAATGTCTCATGGATGAGGATGCTATGGAGTGCAGGCAGGCAATAAAACTGGTAAACCAGATAGGAAACACAAGATGGACTGATTTTACTTCAGTGTAAGGCTACATTAAGAGAATCATGCCAGTCTGAAGATACAAATTTCCTGCCTCCACTTTTAACTGTTTAATCCAGGAGGGAAAATTCTTACTAAATCTCTTTCTCTGACTGTTAAGGAACTGAAGGCTCCTGTCTTCCTTGCCTGATTGTTTCCTAGGCAGCATCTTTCCCCAAGGTCATTCATTTCATTGCACATCATAAATTCACTGAACCCTTTGACAAATTTAACATGCTTATACCAAAAGGAATAAATAACTCTTATGCAACATCCTGGGCACATATATTAGGACTGTCTTCACACATCATGGTATTTAGTACCACACTGCAAGGCTTCCAAACTGATTTTTTTTAAAGCCTTTTTTTCCGTTTTGATGCTTTTACATAGAATCTTAGACTTTATTAATATTTGAATAAAGGTGATGTTAGTATTTTAGCATGAGATCCATATTTTCTTTTGACCTTTAGGAGAAACCATGTTTTTCCTGTGAGCCAAAACCATTTCCCTTGTTGATCAAAGTTGCGAGTGTTAAGAAAGAAATGAACCCAGGTACAAAAGGAGGAAATGAAACATATTTAAGACTGTCTTTCCTTTCCATGTCTAACAAAGCAACACTTTATTGCAGATCAATGTCTTATTGTTTGTTGCCTTCTGATACATCACATATATATATAATGTATGTGATCATTTATTTCTGTAACCCGATAACCCTGACCCACCTTAATAAACACTTTGCCTGAATTACTTGCAGTTCATATTGTCAGGGGGGCAAAAGACTCACTTTGCAAAGGTTTTAGGTGTTTCTCAGACTCAGGGACTAGGGTTTTTCCAGCTTCATGCTAACCAGGGTGCCTCAGGATTATAGGCAACAGCACCATCTTATTTTTGATGTGATAATAATGAAAGCAACAGAGGATATTTTGCTGTTTTGCTTTTGATTCTTCTGTAAGTTCCATGTAATAGAATAGAGAATAGAAATTAAGGAGCGAAGAAGAACTGTCAGCTAGTACATCTTCCTGGAAATAAAGTAGCAATATCCCTAGTTTGAAAGTTTAAAATGTCTTTTAGCATAAAGGAAAGATTTGCAGCAGAAGTGGAAAAGCAAAGAAAGCATGTTTTATCCAGGCTAGTTAGAAATAGAAAGGGTGCCCAGCAGGAGAGGCAATGATTGAATGGAGAATCAGATTCTAGAGTTGGGCATAGTTCATTGACTTAATACTCCATCAAGGAATTACCTCAGAACAATAACAATAACAATAATATGGTAAGAATGGCGATCCTTCAAATACAGACAGATCACCATTTGAAACACAACACACCAGATATTACGGTTGTTGAGGGTGAAGCGTACAATTTATTGATATCACGGTACCAGTCGAAAAAAAAGAGAAAGAAGAAAAAGAACTGGAAAAAATTATGAAATATCGCAACCTGGCCATTGAAGCTTCACGATTATGGATGAAACATGTAACAGTGATACCCATTGGCACTTGGTACCATGTCCAAGAATTTTACAAAACATATCAAGAAATTGCGGCGTCCTGCAATAACATCAGTGGACCTGCAAAAAACTGCACTACTCAGAACATCGTATACTTTAAGAAGATACTTGGTTGATACATAGGACACTGGCAGTAACACATATCGACCATTAGCACCTGTCACTGATATTTGTGGTACAATTTTAAATGTTCAGTTGAATTTCATGTTTAATGAATAAAATAGATGATGATGATGATGATGATGATGATAATGACAACAACAACAACAACAATAACCCTGCTGAGAATATACACAGCTGCCTGGCAGTTCAGGATGAAATGGCTGCACACCAACTCTGGAGGGAAGGGTGTGTGCCAGGCACCATAGCCAATCACAACCAGGGCTGTTACTAGAACAGAATTAGATTGTCTCCTTTGATAGGCAAAAGATGGCTCGTGTCAGAAAAAGCAGTTTTGACTCTGGATTGCAAACAATGAAATGTGTTTGCTATGGGCTGGGAATTAAATCTCATCCATTTCTGTACCCAACATAAAGTGAATAGCCTGTACTGGCAATAGTCCAAATAGAAAGCATGGCTCTGCCCTAAATTAGAATTCAGACAACAAACAGGTTCTGCAAACATAATAACTTTGAGTGCTACTTCATTCAAAATCAGAATTCCTTGTAAAAGCTGTTGGGGATGAGAAGGACTGGAGTCCATTAAAATCTGGACAATTTCAAATTATATTACATTAAATAACTTTTTAAAAATACAGCTTATACTATATTTTTGCTAATGAGGAAATTTGTTTCTTTTAAAGTAGAATTTGTATTAGGCAAAGTTGCACACGCTCACCCATAGAAATTTGCCTTCCAGTATAAATTGCATTTTCACAGGATGGTTTTTCACAGAAGCACGCATTTCTTGCCATTCTTAATAGGAGTCTATTAATTATCTAAACACACACACACACTTTCTGATGCAAAGAAACTTTTATGTCTCTAAGACTTTGACCTAGAAGAAATGTAGTGTGTTAAATTCCATTAATTTAAATGGAATTTGCTTCACGCAAATAAGCTTATTGTTCAAACTGACATGCAACTGAAAGAGGATATGATCAGACATAATCTTCTGTTGAAATCCAATATGTTAATCTTTAAAGAGGGGATGTGAAAGCTAGGAGTCAATACATTAATGCCCATGCAAAACATACTGTATGATATTATAATTGTGCCTCTTTAGAAAGCTGAAATATAAAAAATTAAATTGATGAAGATAGCATGATGATTCCAATACTGCAATGACAAAAAATGGGTCATTGCAGATACTGATTTATTTTTATTTATTTATTTGATTTGTCAATTGCTTACAAGATAATAGGTATAAGTAAAAACATAGTTATGAATACATGAATACATATAAGAAAAATAATATATATATAAAAAATATATAATATCTATATCTAATAGGACAGGGATGGTAGGCACGTTGGTGCACTTATGCATGCCCCCTACAGACCTCTTAGGAAAGGGGTGAGGTCAATAGTAGAAAGTCTAAGGTTAAAGTTTTTGGGGTTTGGGGAAGAAACCACAGAGTCAGATAGAGTATTCCAGACACTGACCACTCTGTTGCTGAAGTCGTATTTCCTGCAATCAACTTTGGTGCAATTAACCTTGAGTTTGTATCTATTGTTTGCTCTTGTGTTCTTATGGTTGAAGCTGAAGTATTCATTGACAGGTAGGACATTGCAATGTATGATTTTATATACTATACTTAGATCGGACCAAAGGTGACGTAGTTCTAGGTTTTCTAGGTTGAGAATTTCGAGTCTGGTGGCATAAGGTATTCTGCAACGAGTAGAGGAGTGGAGAACTCTTCTTGTGAAATATTTCTGGACTTTCTCAACTGTGTTAATATCAGATATGTAATGTGGGTTCCAGACTGATGAGCTGTATTTGAGTATTGGTCTAGCAAATGTTTTGTATGCTCTAGTTAGTAGTGTAATATTACCAGAGAAAAAGCTACGTAAGATTAGGTTAACAACTCTTAATGCCTTTTTGGTACATAGTTACAGTGGGCTCTAGCACTTAGGTCATTTGAGATGAGTACTCCAAGATCTTTGACAGAGTTTGGATCAATAAGGTCTTGACTATTCAGCCTGTATTTTATTTTCTGATTATTATTATTTTTTTGCCAATATGTAGGACAGAGCATTTATTTGTTGAGATTTGAAGTTGCCATTTTTTTGACCATTCTGATACATAGTCAAGGTCTTTTTGAAGGGTAGCAGTATTGTCTGTGGTGTTGAATAGCTTTACATCATCAACAAAGAGAATGCAGTTGCTCTTGATATGATCACAGAGGTCATTTATGTAGAGTGTGAAAAGAGTTGGTCCTAGAACACTGCCTTTGAGGACACCACTATTGACAGGTACAGAAATTGATAGGACACTCCCAATTTTGACCATTTGTTATCTGTTTGACAGGAATGCTTCTATCCAGTTATGCAGGTGTCCAGAGATACCATAAGATTTTAGTTTTAGTAGTAGTTTGTCATGTACCACTCAATCAAAGGCTTTACAGTAGTCTATGTAGATTGCGTCTATTGCTTTGCCCTGATTGAGTTGTGTAGTCCATATGTTTTTGCAGTGTAAGAGTTGCAGATTACATGATAGTTTTTTCCTGAAACCAAATTATTTATTAGAGAGTAGGTTGTTTGTTTCTAAGTGGAGGATGATGGATTGGTTAATAATTGATTCCACGACTTTACAGGTGATGCAGCATAAAGAGATTTGTCTGTAATTTTCAACTAGGCTGGGGTCTCCCTTTTTGAAGATGGGGATGACTGTGGCTTGTGACCATAGTTTTGGCAAGGAGCTGGTCCTGAAAGAGTTTTCAAAGATGCTTAGACGTTCGGCTATGGCAGTGGGTAGCTTTTTAAAGAAGTAGGCACATATTCCATCCAGTCCAATAGATATTGACTAGGAAATACTGGGCATGATCCATTGCTGTTTACAAATACTGAGCCAAAGAATGTGTTAAAGAGGTTGGCTTTAATAGTGTTGGCGTTGCAGTCTTTACCTTAGGTCCTTTCAGGGGTGGGATGAGTCTTTTAGTTTGTTGTTTACAAAATTGTAGAAAGCACGGGTGGAATTGGTGCATAGAAGTTTTTCTTCTTGTTTAATGTGATAATTGGTGCATTCAGTTTTTATCTGGTGGCATAAATTTTTGTATCGGCTTTTGAAGTTGGCAATGTGACCAGATTTATTTTTCCACCAAAGTGCTTTCTTTTTGGATTGAAGATTCCTTATTGTTTGGGGTGATTTGTTTTTTCTGGTTTTGGGGAGTTGTTAATGGTACATATATTTTGATGACTCTTTTGACTTCAAGTAAAAATATGTTGGAATGGTCTTTTACAGTTTTGCATCCAAAGATTAGAAATTGCCAATCAAGGGATGAGAGATCATTGTTTATAAGATCATAGTTGCCTTTTTTGAAGTTATTGGGGGATTCCGTCATTGTGATGATTTTTGTGTGGACGCATTTTGAGACAAAAGTCAATCATGTTGTGGTCACTGTTGGAAAAGGGTTCTTTAATTTGTATTCTGTAAATTGAATTCAAACTATTTGTTACTGCAGTGCAGAAGGTTGCATGTGTGGCTTCATTTGTACATTCGTTAACGGTCCAGTTAATATGAGGTAGATTGAAGTTACCAAGAAAGATAAAAGCATGTGGGCAGGATGCTGCCCATGTTAGTAGTGTATTTAGCTTGTTTGCATATTCAATGTCATAATCAGGGGCTCTGTAACATAGTAAGAACCGAAATGTGATATTTAAGGACAGTTCACAGACGATGGTCTCAGGAATAGCAAGCTCCTGGGTAACTTGGATGTTTTTTAGATGTAGGGACTTTTTATAGAAGATAGCAATACCACCTCCTCTATGGATTTCACGATCTGATCAGTAAACATGATAGTCTCTTACTGTGGTAATGGAGTCAGGGAGAGATGCGTTAAACCATGTTTCAAAGACAAATATAATGTTGAATTTAACTGTATTTAGTAAGAGGAGAAATTCAGGTATTTTATTTACAAGGTTTCTTGCATTGAGTAGCTTGCATTTAAGGCCAGTTGTGGTTGGAATAGAGGTAGTTTGGGGCATGCATGCCTAGTTTTGAGTGATGTTGGATTGGATGGGGTGGGGCTGGATGCGAAGTTCTGGGTTGTGTGACTTTCTTTTGATGCAACCAGCTCTGTAGTCAATGTACAGGTCCTTTTCTCCATTGTCTAGATGGTTTTTGAGTTCTGCGCGGAGTTCACAGGAGCGGATTCTTTGCAGTATGGATAAATCTGGTCTTCAGCAAAGTTTTTTGTGGTTGGGATTGGTTTTTTCAATGGCATTTATTATATGAATGAATATGCGTTTGCTGGACTCATTTTTGCATACAACTCTACAAAATCTTGGGGCCACAGAACCGTCATTGTGTTTGTACCCATGGCCATCTCTGGTTATTTCAATGATATCTTCAGGAGAGATGTTTGTTGTATTTGAGTTGCTTATGATATCACAAACTTTGGTGATGTCATCTGATTCGTTGGTGTCTTCAAGACCAAATAAGATGGCATTTGGACGTTTCTGTTCACATTCCATGGTGTCTCTGATGAGTAAGGAAATATTATTTGTGGAATTATTTGAAGGGATAGTAATTGTTTGTGGCTGTGGTTTGGTGGTTATTTTTGGTTGTAGTTGTGATTGTAGTTGAGGTTGTGGTTGTTGTGGGATTTGATTTTGAGCTGATAGGTACTCACTTATCTGTGCTGTATTTTTTTTCTCAAGAGAAAT
Source organism: Pseudonaja textilis (assembly GCF_049901715.1). Taxonomy (NCBI): domain Eukaryota; kingdom Metazoa; phylum Chordata; class Lepidosauria; order Squamata; family Elapidae; genus Pseudonaja; species Pseudonaja textilis. The sequence goes on from NC_141991.1 coordinate 175,505,716, forward strand.
TAGGCTTGTTTGTATAGTTGTTTCAAAACGTGTTGCTAAGCGTTCTTCTATTGAGTGAATGAGTGATTCTATGCTTTCAACTCTGTCAGGTAGGGTACTCAGTTTGTTTAGCTTTGGAGAACATAATAGACATAGATAAAAGAATGTATCTGAATTTTTAACCATATCAACTAGACTTTTGTTTGTATTTAAGCAGGCAGGGTGGGCTAGATTATCACATACGCAGCATTTGATGTCAATTTCGCTTTCATTGATGGTTTCAAGACATCTGAAACATGTGCAGGAGTCTGGGAGGTCATTGGTAGAGATATTTTTTTTTTTTTTGGTTTGGAGTTTTTGGATGGCATGGTCAATGGCAATAGTACAGTAATCAATTACAAATAGATAGTTAATGTGATAGGTAGACAGTTACTTAATGAATGTTGGTAATTAATAAATGTTAATTGATATGTTAGAGAACAAATCAAAAGTAAGGTTACTTATTACTAAAAATCAATCAATTAATTGGTTATTCAAATCACTCTAATCAAATAATTTTGCTAAGCAACAAACAGCCTAATTTATTACAGTAATTACTAAACACACTGGTCAATTAAATTCACTAAATCATGGATTTTACTAATCAGATATTCAGTAATTACACTATATGCACTAAACACTCAATCATACTAAGCAATAAAAACAATAAATCAATTAATCATTTGATAAAAATTAATTCTTTTAAAGAAATTGATTTTTTGAGATAATGAAAGTAATGAAGTAGTATGAAGTAGTATTGAGAGTTGGTAAGTAAAGGGTTATTATTGCTTTGCTTTGTTTTGCTTAGCTGTTGCTGATATCTGAGAATAGGTTTATAACAGCTGTATTATTTCAGCTTTTTAATTGTTCATTTCTTAAATGCTCAGCTGTAGAGATAGGTTACCTGCACTTGTTGCCAAATAAATAGAGCAGTTCAGAGCTGCTGCTGAAGATTTTAATGGCATGTCTAATCTACTTTACAGTATTTGGTACCTCATAAATCTCCATTTAGATTTCTTTGGTATGAAAGCCACATTAAATTTACAAGCACAAAACCATCTCTGATCCAAGCTTGTTTCTTATCCATAACATATTTTTCAATTAGGAAGATGTTAGCCTACATGTCAGTACCAATGAAAAGAGACTTGTACAGCATTGTTAGTTTCATGTACTGGCAAAATAATGCTTTGGGTTCAAATCTCATAATACAAATTAGTGCTCTACACAGAAAGGGAGATCCAAATATTCAAACCAGATTTAGAAAAGGGCAAGGAAAAAAAATGTTATTGCTGGTATTTTTGTTATTTATTTATTGCTGGATAACTGAGAAATCCAAAAAATACCAAAAAGAAGTCAATTTGTCCTTTGGTGATTATAGAAAAGCCCTCACATTTGAACCATGTCGCCATTGTTTGTTCTACAAAATGCAGTTCAATGGTGAACAAAGTAAAGTCCTACATTTATACAAGAAAAACCAAAAGCACAAGTATAGTATAGGTGGTACCTGGCTTAACAGTAGTAACTGTGAGAGAAATCTTGGAGTCCTCATGCACAAACACTTTTTTTTAAAAAAAAAACAAGTTTTATTGGTTTTTAAAGACAAACAAAAACAAACAAAACATAAAAACATCCAACTTTCTTTCATAAATATACAAGCAGTGTGTCAATTGGTTTACAAATTTTTTGTGCATCCATTTCATAGTCTCAATTACAGTTACAATGCATAATAACTCATATTATCAATCAAAGATTGAATAACCTAGTATCACTATTAATCAGTCATTTGACTATAATTTTGTTCATTCATACTTTGTGAGATAACTATAATTTACTTAGTTTATTATATAACAATTCATATAATCGTCCCCAAATCTATCCTAAAAACATTTTATAAATATAATAACAAAAAAAGAAATACATCTTTATATATTCATTATTTTCTAAAATTCTAAGTATTCTATTATTGTATTTTATTATCTAACCATTGATAGAAAAGGTCCCAAATTTTATAAAATTGTTTATCCTCTTGTTCTCTAATTTCAAATGTCAATCTACTCATTTCAGGCCATTCCAATATTTTCTTAATAATTTCCTCCTGTGATGGTATTTTCTCATTTTTCCAGTTTTTAGCAAATACAATCCTAGCCGCTGTTAATACATTTACAATCAAATATTTTAAATCTTTACTGTATGTATCAGGTAAAATTCCCAATAAAAAAAATCTCTGGTTTCAAGCCTATATGTTTCTTTGTCATTTTTTCCAACCACATGCGTAATATGAGCCAGGTACCTGATGACATTTCCAACATTTTTCAGATTTATTCTTGAACATTCTTGCTATTCTTGTCAGGGGGAAATGCCACCTGTAAAACATCTTATACAAATTTTCTTTATATGCTGTTGACATTATCATTTTATAATTTTGAGACCACAATTTTTGCCATTTCTCTAAATCAATCCCATATCCAAAATTCTTCCCCCAAGCAATCATAATTTCTTTAACTTGTTCTTGATTGTTGAGATACCAAAAAGAAGTCAATTTGTCCTTTGGTGATTATAGAAAAGCCCTCACATTTGAACCATGTCAGCATTGTTTGTTCTACAAAATGCAGTTCAATGGTGAACAAAGTAAAGTCCTACATTTATACAAGAAAAATCAAAAGCACAAGTATAGTATAGGTGGTACCTGGCTTAACAGTAGTAACCGTGAGAGAAATCTTGGAGTCCTCATGCACAAACACTTAAATATGAGCCAGCAGTGTGCTGTAGCTGCCAAAAAAGCTAACACAGTCCTAGGCTGCATTAACAAAGGGATAGAATCAAAATCACATGAAGTGTTAATACTACTTTATAATGCTTTGGTAAGGCCACACTTGGAATACTGCATCCAGTTTTGATCGCCACAATGTAAAAAAGATGTTGAGACTCTACAAAAGAGTGTAGAGAAAGTACTAGAGGCAGAGCAGCTGAACAAAAGCAGTGGATGGAAATTAATCAAGAAGAGAAGCAACTCAGGGGTGGGATTCTACTAGTTCACACCTCTTAGCTAGAACCGGTTGTTAACATTCTAAGCAGGTTGTTAACATTCTAAGCAGTTCGGAGACCCGGTTGTTAGAAGGAATTACTGGCCTAATCCTGTAAGGAAGGCAGGAAGGAAACATTCTGGTGTTGCTTACAGAAACTGCCTCTCCATTAACCCTTGGCAGGACTAGACTTCCTGTCTCTGGAATTTCTCTAGAGGTTTTTTTCCCCTCCTTTGCTGGTATTTTGCTTGTGTGGAGTGACCATTCAAAGTTACAATAGCACTGAAAAAAGTGACTTATGGCCATTTTTCACACTTATGACTGTTGCAGCATCCCCACAGTCATGAGAGGCTAGGCGAGGAGATGCGTGCCTCGATGTGAGTGATGTTGAGTTGGCCACTCCCAGCCAATAACATGACCACCAAGCCACACCCACCACCCAATGCACGCCCACAGAACCGGTTGTTAAAAATTTGAATCCCACCCCTGAAGCAACTTAGAACGAAGAAGAAATTTCCTGACAGTTAGAATAATGAATCAGTGGAACAACTTGCCTCCAGAAGTTGTGAATGCTCCAACACTAGAAGTTTTTAAGAAGAGATTGGACAACCATCTGTCTGAAACAGTGCTGGAAGTGGCATGCAGACCCGTCGCCCCAGCTCAGTTCCACTGTGCATGCGTGCGTGCCTCCTGCCAGTTAGCAGATTTTCAGATATCTGCCGTGCATGGGGGGCACATGCGGAAGACATGTGCGCATGTGCAGGGGGGGAGTGCAGGGGTCCCATGTGCATGCGCAGGGAGGCAGGGAGCACCGGGGGGGGTCATGTGCGCATTGCATTATGGGTGCAGGCATGCACGTGCACTCTCTCGCGTGCATGCACGCACTTTCGGCATGCAGGTACTGAAAAAACTTTGTGGCAAACCTGTATGTCAAACTGTCAAAATGTGGGCACAGAGATGGACCAGCCAAAGTACAAGCCATCTTAGGCTGGCAATCCCCTCACACCCGCAGACAGCTTCTTCAGGTTCACAAACTTCTACTGGCAATTCATCCCCTCTAAGCAGATGCCAGCAACCTAGCAGTGGGAGTGTGTTACTCCAAAATAGCCAAGGAAGGCTACAGCCCTGCACCTACACCTCCCGCAAGCTCATGGACACAGAGACGCAAAGGGCTGCACGGGAAAAAGAGGTTTTCGCGGTGAGATGGGCTCTGCTAACCTGGTGTCACCTGCTTGAAGGTTGCCGTTTGAAGTCTGGACCGACCATAAAAATATGGAGGCCCTTAGGACCCTGTGACAGCTATCACCCAAACAAGTCCACTGGGCTCAATACTTCAACCAATTCAACTCTGTGCTAAAACACATCCCGGGGGGAGGAACGTTCTGGCTGACGCCCTCTCCCGCATGCCCCAGTACAAATGCAAATGAGAGGAGGTCATAGATGCCATCGCCCCCTCTACCCAAATAGCTGCCCAAGAAGAGTGGATTTTCACTTACTATAATGAATTACAACATAAATCCAGTCCCAATTGTAACCGTAAGTCAAGGACTACTTGTTAAAGGAAGGAATGTAAAGTTGGGTTATTTGAGTTCAGTTAAATAAGCCTTTATTTTTCTTTCTTTCTTTTTTTTTTTGCAATATTCCAGCAAGTCTTTATAGACTTTTTGCTGACACCAGGATTGAAAAATGGATGTTTTATGGATTTGCTTATAGATAAGGAATGCAATCTGGGATGAAAGATGAAGAGATAACTTTTTAACCTTATAGGAGGTGAACAGTTGTTAAACTGATTTATTCCCGATGTGATGAAATCACTTCTTTATGTATTCCTTTTATTATATTACCTCTTTTTCTTCTTTTCTTTTTTCTACACTTTTTATTCTTTCTATTCATTCTCTTCTCATTCTCAAGTTTACTTTGTACTCGTTCTTACTATTGTTGTTAAAATTCTTTTTTTAAAAAGATTTTTTAAAATTAATTTTCAATAAACAAACATACACAAACAAAACACAAAACATGAAAACATAAAACTTCTTTTTGGAAAGTGGCTTAATCCCGGGTTACATCTTTTTGTACAGACATAAATTCAGATTCATACTCACTTTATATACCATTTCATATCTTATTTACCATTCTACATTTTCTATATAGCTTCTCCCCTCTTTTCACTCTCTTAATTCTGTTTTATTTATTTCATCTCAATTTAGATCATTATGCTTATATCTTTTGTCTGTTCTGTTTCAATTATCAATTATCTTTTCTTATTAATACAAAATTTCTCCTGTAATCACTGATTCAAGTATGACGCCTTTATATCTTTCCCCTAAATTTAACACTTAAAATAATATATATTTTTCATTTGGATTCTGCTTAGTACATTCTAAAGCTACATACTATATTTTAAAATAAGAAAAAATAATAAGTTTATAATATAATTAAAACAATAATCCATAACAAATTAAACTCTATCGTTAAGTCTTAAACATTTTACACATTCCTTTTAATATTTTATCCCATTTTATAATCATATAATGTTCCAGTTTTCTAACATTATTTCAAATACAAATACAATCTTATGTACTTTTGCAGAATCTCTTTTTTAATTGTATTTTTACCCATTATCTCTGAAAAAATCCTGTTTCTTTACATCTTGTTTCAAACCTTTGTAACTTCTCTCTCCCCTTTCCCTTCTTTTCTTCTCCAATCTAGCCTTTATATCCCCTTGTCTCTTGATCTCCACCCTCTTCTGTGTTCCTCTTTTCTGTTGCTTTCTAAAAATGTATCAATTTTTCACCTTATTTTTCTCTTTTTTGGTTGTTTCTTTAGGTGTTAAATTCTCCATTCCCTTTCCCCTCTTTCCCTTTTCTTCCCCAGCTAGAGTTGCTTATTCGTTAAAGATGGCTTCTTCTTCATCCCAATCTTCTTGTTGTTTTTGTAGTTTCTGATGGGTAGAAATCGCCATTTCTAAGAAATGGAAAACAGAGCCAGAAGAGCCCTTCCCTTCTTGTTCCTCTTCTTTTAACTTTTTGAATTCCATTTTCAGTTCATCGACAAATAATGCCATTGTGGAAAAAAAAAAATTTAAACAACCCAAATGTTTTTAGTCTTTCAAATAATAATTTCCAAAAGTCCCAAAGTCACTAAGCAATCCAAATACACACAGATTGTTTCATTTAGCACTTTCTTTTTACACTTTCTCTTCCTGGGGTTACAGTTCAGTTGCAAAGTTCCAGTTTAAAATGTATCTTTTAGAAGTCTTATTACAATTTAGCTCTAATCTTATAAATTCCAAGCAGCCTCCTCCAGCAAAATCTTAATATTAATTCTTTTCCTCTCCCTTCCCACTTATAACGAAAAAAGTTTTTTTTCCCTAATGTTTAGAAATCTTTATTGTCCCCTTGGCTTTACTTTTCAGTTTAATTACCTGCTGATGCCAAAGCGGGTTTTTCCGATTTCTCGTTCAACAGCTGTCACCGTAAGGGAGGAGAGTGAGAAAAAACAAACTTTCCCTTTTAACTTTCATTCGCCGCTTTTTCCAATCTTCTTTGGGAGCGATGTATCTTTAATGAAATTCAAATTCCAGGATATTTAAATGCTACTTATTGTCCCGGTCAGCCAAAACTTTCTCAGTTTCCTCCTGCACATTCTTATCCGGATGAAAGCTTCTTTGTGGCGGCCATTGCTGACTGCTGCTCTACCGCTTTTGGAAAAGGGAGTTAAGCCAGCTGAGGAGGGGGGGTGCAATTCCCCCAGACCCCTGCCAGATCTCCCCTGTCTTCAGTTACCTCTATGGGGTAACTATTAGCCCACAAATCCGGCTGGATCGGGGGCACTCCAGTGGCGAGCGCAGCAGAAACCGCGCACGATCACGGATTCCTGCTGCCGCTGAAGCCTTGCAAACTGGAAGTCTCTATTGTTGTTAAAATTCTTAATAAAAATGTATTTTAAAAATAAAGTCTTCAAAATTTAAGAGTGAGAATTGACAGGAGTTAAGAGAGATAGATTAACACATCTAGAAAGAAAGTATTTCATTGAGTACATTTGACATAGCTCTTAACAGTTCTCGCCTTCAGATGTTGCAGCTATCCCTTCTAAGGAGTAAACTATGTTTTGACAAATTATGCTTTTTGTGATTGTTGTTACACTTTCAAGCTAACAAGAATACTCTAGATTACTATTTCTGTTGTTTTCATGAATTCATTTATTCATCTGTTTCATTTTCTAAGCTAGAAGACAAACTGTGTGACTCAGGGGAGCTCACATAAGAACAAAGTGCTGAAAATATTTATATAGTAAGCAATGGTGGGATTCTATTTTTTTTTACTACTGGTTCTGTGGGCATGGCAGAGGAAGGATACTGTAAAATCTCCAGTCAGAGGTGGTATTAGCCGGTTCTCCAAACTACTTGAATTTTCTGCTACTGGTTCTTCAGAACTGGTCAGAACCTGCTGAATACCACCTCTAATAGTAAGCATCCTTAGTTCACTTAATAATAAGTCTAAACAACATTAGCTTACTTAACAATCAGATGTAAACCCATTTGAAGGGGATGTTTAATATGGCTTTATTTACTTT